>NC_051862.1:108612293-108818353 GCF_015732765.1 Culex quinquefasciatus
TCTACGATCGCTTTGACCTTCTCCTCCGACGGACTGAGACCCTTCTCAGAAACCTGATGCCCAAGATAAGCGATTTTCTTGACCAAGAACTCGCTCTTCTCAAGGTTCACCTTGACCTTGAACTCTTCCAGCCGTCCCAGAACCTCGTGAATTTTTTTCACTAACCCCTCAACGGTCTCACTTCCCAACAAAATGTCGTCTAGATAACACTGGACTCCTTCTACCCCCTTCAAAATGCCCTCAGTCATGATAAACTGGAACGCGGAGGCCGCGTTTGAGATCCCGAAGGGTAGTCTCTGGTAGGCAAAAAGTCCCTTGTGCGTGTTGATCACCAGATACTTCTGGGAATCCTCCGACACTCTAACCTGCAGTACGCCCCTTGCAGATCGATCTTCGCAAAGTACCGGTAACCACTTAGGTTCGCAAAAACATCACTTATGTTAGGCAAAGGATAATGTTCGGTACAGATCGCCTTGTTCACGGTCACTTTGCAGTCCATACAGATCCGTACACTACCGTCTGCTTTCGGCACAACCACGATCGGCGATGCCCACTCACTGTGCTTAACCGGAACCAAAATCTTCTCACGCACTAACCTATCCAGCTCACTGGACACTTTCTCCTTCAGGGCAAACGGAACTTCGTACGGCCGGTAGAAGATCGGCCTGGCGTCCTCCTTCAGAACCACACTAGCTTCAAAAGTCTCGATTGGTTCTTCCAAGTTCTTGGTGAACAAGTCGTGATAGCGTGCGTTGAGGTTAGAAAGCAACGTGGCGCGAGTACTGTCCAACTTAACCTCACTTTGGTCGACCTCTGCGACCTCGTTCTCAAAAAATTGCCTCCACTCAGGGTACAGCACATCTAACCAGTCTCGCCCCAGCAACGGATGGAACGTACTTTTCCCATCGATCACGATCAAGGTCATCGTGTACGATCGGCCATCGCACTTCACTCTCACTCGTATTGACCCCGCAATGTTCAACATCGTGCCCGAAATAACCCTTAACCTCACTTCACACTTCTGCAGCTTCAAGCGCGCAAAATTTTCTTTGTAATCGTGCACACTGATAATAGTATAGGATGCCCCCGAGTCGATCTCGAATTCCAGCCACTTACCGTCTAGTCACAACCTCTTGAACAGCGGAACGTTCACCACGTGGTTGACCTCGTCGTCAGAGTCGACCACGCTGTCGTCGTCGCTGCGGTTCACCACGTTCGCCTTGTTGCTCCAGCACGACCGCGCCATGTGGCCCTTCTTTCCGCAAGCGTAGCAACGGAAATCCTTGCGGCCACGTGGTCCTCCTCGCGAGCTGGGTCTGCCTCGCAAACTGCTGCGCTGGCCTCTCTCGGACTGCTCCGGCTTCCGGGACTGCGAACGGTTTCGTCGGTTGGTGTTTCCGCCATTGACTCGGTTGGCGTACTGCTGCTTGGCCTTCATCTTCTGCTGGTCCTCCTCGATCTGCTCCAGATTCTTGGCTTTCGTGACTGCTTCATCGAACTTCGTGTTGTCCGGACTGTTCATCAGCTCGGCCTGGATTTTGGCGTTCCGTAGACCGGCGATGAATTTGTCGCGCAGGGCTGCGTCGAGGAACTGCTCGAAGACACAGTGTTTCGACAGGGCTTGCAGCTCGACCGCGAAATCCGCGACCTTCTCGTACTCGTGCTGGCATCGCTTGAAGAACTCCACGGACTGGGCGATCCGGTTCTTCTGGGGACTGAAGTACGACTTCAGCTTGTCGGTTACCTCCTTGTACGTCGACTGCTTGTGGGTTTTCGGGTACAGCAACTGCTGCAGCTTCTTCAGCGCGGGCAAGCCAATAAAATGGACGATCAGCTTCCGCTTGAACTCATCATCCGTGATGCAGTTCAGTTCGAAAAAGTTTTCGGCTCTCTCGAGGTAGTCATCAAAATCCGCACTGGGAACGAAATTCTCCAGCGTTCCGATCAGCTTCATCGCGTGTTCCGCCGCGCCGGCGTTCTTCTCTTCTTCTTCCGGCTTCGTCATGGCACTGACCTTGAGCACAACGATCACACAGCACGTGGTTTTTGGCGTCCACGGCAAACTTCTCCCTTCCGATCACTCTACTTACTCGACTACTCCACGCGTTACCAGCAACCTCGTTGCTATTTTCCTTCGTCGCCAATGTCTTTTCTGTGCGGAATTAAAAGACTATTTCACTTTTACCTTTGAACTTTATTCTTCAACTGCTGGATCGGGAAAGAGGAATACAATAGTGTAACAATGGTTTATATAGGGTCGTACAGGAAATAGCTTAGGTACTAGAAATGCAACACACTTGCAATATAATTAAAGAGATTCAAGATACAATTACAATGATCTAGACCAGCTAAACGAGGGATACTTAACAGTCAATAAGATGATAGCTTAAGTTCCAGAATTTTCGCTGATGCAGTACTAGTTCGCCGGTTATTACTGTCTGTCACTTATCGCTGCCCCCACTTGTTTGTAAAAAAAACATTCGGTGGAAATGTCTGCCGACCCGAGTATTTGCGCGGTGTGTAAAGTTGCCGAGCCTGAGGCAACCAAAATTGTCACCTGTGTCAACTGCTAGAAAAGTGAACACACAGAATGCAAAGGAGTGTACGGGTCATCAGCTGCTGCGCTACGAGCGAAGCCCTACTTCTGCTCAGTGCAATGTTGTGAAATTCATCATCGCTGCCAGAATCCAACGCTGTTCAGCGGGATCGACGACAAAGTCATGAGCGAAATTCTCATCGAGGTACGCAAAACAAACACCGAGATGCATGATATCCAACAAACCATGGGGGAGCTGAAACGGTTCAACACCTACGTTGGGAACCAAATCGAGGTACTCGTCACGGAGATCAAGTCTGTAAAGCGGGACTACGTGAAGGTGAAACAGGACGTTGGGTACCTCCAGAGTGACCAGAAGCAAACCAACGAAACAATCAGCGACCTGCAGTTAAGCCTTGATCGAGTCAACCGAGCTGCGCTCATCAAAAACGCTGTCATTCTGGGCGTACCAACAACCCAAACTGAGGACACCAAACAACTCGTGCGCCAAATTGCAGCTGCCGTCAAATGTCAACTACCGCAGGATGCTATCGTTGAAGCTACTCGGTTGGTGTCGAAAGATCCTTCCCAGCGAACCAGTAAATCCGTGCCGATTCGAGTCGTCTTCGCAGAAGAACAACACAAGGAGGACCTCTTCGCAAAGAAGAAGAACCACGGTTTGCTGTTTACATCTGCTCTAGGTGCTGGTTCGGGCCCTGCGACGAACAGAATCATCATTCGCGACGAGATGACCAGCTTCGGTATGAAGTTACTGAAGGACGTCAGATCTCTCCAGGAACAAGCCGACTTACAGTATGTCTGGCCAGGTCGAGACGGGGTAATTCTCACCAAAAAATCGTCAGACTCGAAGGTCGAGAAGGTCCGCAGCCTCCTGGATGTCCGCAAACTGCAGCAGTCTAAAAGGTCGCGTGATGAGTCGCTCTTACACTCAACTGATCTCTCGATGTCGATCTTGGCCGAGCCGGACCCGAAACGTTGATGGTAGTGATCTGGTTGATCTAGC
The DNA here is from genome assembly GCF_015732765.1 of Culex quinquefasciatus. NCBI lineage: Eukaryota > Metazoa > Arthropoda > Insecta > Diptera > Culicidae > Culex > Culex quinquefasciatus. The sequence continues at coordinate 108,615,854 of NC_051862.1, forward strand.
TGCTAAGCGATTTTTACTGTAAACTACTTTAATTATGTCAATGTATTGTAATATTGAGTTTGAATGTATGCAACAGTGGATTGTAAATAAATTTTGTACTGATGTTGTTTCTCTGAAAATTCTTCAACTAAATATACGGGGCATGAACGATCTGGCCAAGTTTGATGGTGTACGGGAGATGCTGCAGCAGTATGGAGAACGTATCGATGTGTTGGTGCTTGGTGAAACCTTCCTGAAGGCAGATCGAACTTGTATTTACAACTTGGATGGATACATCGCAACTTTTTCCTGTCGTAATGAATCGAGCGGAGGTTTGGCTGTGTTCGTGCGGAACGATATTGTTATGGATGTACTCGAGAACCGAACAGCTGACGGATTTCATCACATACACTGCCAGCTACGTTCCTTAAACAAACGTATAGACTGCCATGCTGTGTACAGGCCACCGTCATTTGGTGCTACTCGGTTCCTTGACGAGATGGATCAAATCTTGTCGAAAACTAAAAATGGTCACGATTGTATCATAGTCGGTGACATGAACATTCCCGTAAACAAACCCTCGATCAATATTGTGCAGCAGTATTCTCACCTGTTATCATCGTACGGCATGGTGGTTACGAACACTTTTGTAACGAGACCGGCGAGTGGTAATATTCTGGACCATGTGATATGTGATGAGAAACTATCGCACTCGGTTACCAATGAAACAATTCCCTCTGACTTGAGTGACCATTGTGTGGTCCTTTCCACATTCAGAAGGGTTGAACCGATCCTGAAAAGAACTCTGGAGAAGCAGATCATTGATCACCGTCGTCTCAACCAACTGTTCTTCGATCGCATTACAACGTTGCCGCAAACCTTAACAGCTGATCAGAAGCTTTCTCACGTAATTAACTGCTACAATACCCTACTGCCCCAATGTACGAGAACTGTCTGTGGTACCTGAGTACGGCCCTGACACCAATGTCAGTGGGGGTGATTGAGTACAGCCCTGAGCGAAGAGCGGTAAGCTGTCATGTGAGGTTGAGGACAGGGATTAGGGAAGTAAACATCAACAGAGTCAGTCTGATCTGGAGTAGCGTGGAGAGTGTTGATTAGAGCACCACAATGGCGACGAGGAAAAATTGATTCTGAGTGATTTGTGATTTTATTGTTCACAGGAAAAAGTAGAGAAAAATGTGGTTGTGGGTTTTCGTTGGGTGAAGGGGCAAGGCTCCGTTGTCCTCCGCCTACACCCAAGGCTTGGAATCCGGATTGAAAAGTTTAGTGTGATAAAAGAACGGTTCCAAGCAGAAGAAAAGCCGATGACGGGTGAAGGGAAGCCCGAGATGGATACAGCTGCATTCTCAGTGGTTTTTGACGATTCCTTGGAGTGTTGTGAGTGGTAATTCGTTGCCCTTGGTACGGGTAGTTTGCGTAATTATTCCAAATGGAAAGAGCGTCTGGAAAATTGAGATCTATGGGATCTTTTTGATGAGAATTCGTAGATGACACGGAATGAGTTTGCTTTTCTTGTAAACAAATACAGGGAAAGAAAAAGTTTTCCGTTTGCATGATACGAAAATCGTAATGTTTGAACGGAGTCCCGTAAACAGTGATCAGTCTCAAGGGTGATTGAAACTTGGTGGTCACGAAAGATTCAAAAACCACAGAAGGACTGAAGGATCAGTCTCAAAGGAGACTTTAAAAAAGTGTCTCAAGGAAGACAAGGATCAGTCTCAAAGGAGACTTTAAAAAGGTGTCTCAAGGAAGACAAGGATCAGTCTCAAGGGAGACTTTAAAAAAGTGTCTCAAGGAAGAGAAGGAACCAGTCTCAAAGAAGATTTAAAAAAAAAGAGTTTCAATGGAGACAAAGAATCAGTCTCAAAGGAGACTTTAGAAAATAATCGAAATGGAGACAATCTACAAGTCTCAAAGGAGACTTTAGAAGAAACTAGTCTCAAGGGAGACTTTAGAAAAGAACCTCGTGGAAGACAGGGACTTGTCTCAATTGAGATTTTAGAAAAGATTCACCAGGGAGCAAGGTTGCAAAAAAAAAATCTTTTCTAGCGAATAAGATTGCCTAAAGAAAGGCCCTCCGAGTATGCTTGGATCTCGTTTTTCATGACTGCCACTTGATCGCTGGGTAAGACAGAGACAAATACAAATCTAGACGATTGGGTTTAGTCGTCAACTTACTACGATCTGATTACAATCTTCCCCATTTACCGCCAGCAGTCATGGGTTGTTACAATCAGCGATTGTACACTTGAAGAATGACAGCTAGTCGTGGCAATTTGAGAATCAAGACTATTCTCAGCAGTCTTATTCGTGAGGTGTAACAGGCAGCGATTAATCGCAAAATTAATAATAGTCGTCGGATTTTCAACACTGCCAGGGAGACAGGAAAATAGTCTCAAGGGAGACTTAAAAAAAAATAGAGTCTTAAGGGAGACTAAAAGGAAAGAGTCTTAAAGAAGACTTTAAAAAAAAGGAGTCTCCACGGAGTCAAAAGAGAGTTCTCAAAGAAGACGGATGAGGTATTTCCAAATGAGGTGTTCTTTAAAAAGAGAATACCTACAAAAGCTGACAAGAGGAAAGCTGGGTTTTCATAAACGGCCTATGATAACCAATCTGTTAGAAGACTGTAAAATACAGTCTCAAAGAAGATACAAAAAGGCAGACTCAAAAGCTGTAATTAACTGGCTGACTTTGAGGTGAGATTAACTAAGCTCGGGTGTAACATCATATTATCAGGGTGTTGTTTTGGTCAAATGCAAACAGTTAGTCAATAAACAAAAAAAAAAAAAAAAAACAATCTAAAACAAAATAGTAACGGGAAGTTCTTAAATCCACGTTATTTAGACAATTAGATTGTGAACTTCAGAGGATTGGTTTCTCAAAACACATAAAGTAAAGAAAAATAGTCTGAAGACAAAGTTGAGGGAAACAGACTGCTGCACAAAAAAAAAAGAATTTCTGAAAATACTAGGAATGTTGGCACGTAGTTAGAGGCCGGAAATACATAATAGGGTCCTCAAACCTTGAGTAAATTTTTTGTGTTCAACGGTAAAAAAAAAGACGCTTGAAACCATTTTTGATCGCTTTGTTTGATCTTAGTGAAAAAAGGGGAATTGACAAGACAACATTTTACCATGGATAGACTATGGTCCTCTTGGAGCAAGCTGTCAAGAGGGGCCGCGATGTTAAGTTTTCAAAAATGTTTTTGGGGATCCAATTTGAACCTTTGGTGGACGTACAAAGTACTGGTAAAAGTAGGCTTTGTCGTTGTGAACAGTAGTATCAACAATAGGGCTTAATTATAGGACCCAAAATTCGTTAAAATAATAATCAAACACTAAAACAAATGGAATAAATTGCAAATTCAAATATCGAATGTTCGATTCCCGTACAGGCATGATAGAGTTTTTGTTAAACTGGTATGCGGAAGGTTTGAAAACTATAATGATTCCCTCAGTGTCGACTGCGGTTTTGAAAAACTACTGTTTGATTCAAATCATGTTTAAAGTGAAATTACTATCTCAAATAAAACAGTTTCAAGACCATTTGATGATAAAAACGTCAACTGTATCCAGGTCTTTAAGCGAAGATGGCGTTCGAATGATGAACGCCCGAAATGTCAAAATCGCGCAGTAGCACCAACATTAGAAAAAATATATGGCTGTCATGCCATGGCACACTTGTTCCGTAATGTTGGTACCACTGCGTGATTTTGACATTTCGGGCGTTCACCATTCGAACGCCATCTTCGCTTAAAAACCTCGATAGATTGTCAAGGTCAAACAGACTGGTAAATCGATGCTGAGAACTACTTTTTTAGCTTTTCCACACTGCATAATTTTGCTGGTGCTAAAAAAAAACAAAATCTAATGGTACAGGGAAAATTCTCAGAGTAATAAAAAAAAAATCTAGTAGACAGCATTGAAGTGCAATGATTAGACCAAACATAATCAAAATTTGAAATAATTAGAAAAGCATTCGGTCGAACTAATGGAAGTCAAATTAGAGCAGTTCGGTAGAGTGTGATCCTTCACTGTTAGATTTTATTTGAAATGAAATTAAAATGAAACCAGAAATTAAAAAAAAGGTTAAAAAAATTACATAATAAAAACGCACCTCATTAGCAAAAATAGGAAAAATGAAGAGTTTATAAAATTTCGAAAAATATCATGATTTTGCCCAAGAATAGAAATTTTAAGAGATAAACTGTATAAAGCTATAATGAACTAAAGAACAGAAAGAGCTCTTGAAACCAAATTAACTTAGATGCAAGCAGATAGGGGAACAGCATCCAATTCCATCGTGCCTCTAATGTTGGCATGTCAGCATTTTGACGATCAATTACAGCTCATAAAAAGGGTTTTCAACTGAAACCGAGTGGTAAATAGCAAAATAGAAAAGTGAGCAAGCAAGTTTCTATCAAGTTTTACAAAAAAATTATTTAAATAGTGAAAGTCATCAAATTGGATGAAGTTGGAAGCGGGTGCTTAACCTGCCAAACATATGAGAATTTCCCCTAGTTTTATAATGGGTTGATGTTCAAATTCAGAACAATAGTAACAAAACGGGGAGGGAAAGCCGGTAAAGCAAACATTTAAACTTTGGCTACGGATGCGAATTTTATAATGGAAGGCCTTATTGATCAACACAGATTTTTTTTTTAAAAAGGAGTAAGGGCCAAGTAAGGGTAAGGGTCGACTTAGCGTTTGGTATGAGGAGGAAATTAGTGGCAATGTAAACCAGGTATACCTGTAAGTTCTTACTTAAAGGCTCTTGACTCAACTGCAAATTATCTTAAAAATTATCTATTATTACTAGTCTGTAAACTGTGATCCAGAAATAATAGGATAAAGCTGTAAATCTAATCTATTATAAAAAGGGAGAGATGTGGTACCTGAGTACGGCCCTGACACCAATGTCAGTGGGGGTGATTGAGTACAGCCCTGAGCGAAGAGCGGTAAGCTGTCATGTGAGGTTGAGGACAGGGATTAGGGAAGTAAACATCAACAGAGTCAGTCTGATCTGGAGTAGCGTGGAGAGTGTTGATTAGAGCACCACACTGTCAAAGCCCAGGTCAATGTCAAAGGGCACTGTCCATGGATGACGCTCCACTTATGGAAGCTTATCCAAATAAAAGATAACACGTTGAAGCGGAAGAGGCGTAATCCGAATGATGCCCACCTGTCCGAACTGCTGGCGCATGTCTCCAAGAAACTTCAGAAAGAGAAGGCTGAATGCAAGCGGAACTACTACAGTAATCAGTTTTCCTCCGGTGATCAAAAGGCGTCGTGGAAGGTCATCAACGAAGCTATGGGGAAGAACAGCTCTCGCGCTTACCCAACCGAACTGCTAATCAACGGCAACAAGACAACGGATTCGAACCAGATAGCTCAACACTTCAACGATTTCTTCAGCAACGTGGGACCCAACCTTGCAGCAACTATCAACAGCGATCGTGAAGTCCACAAATTTGGAACCCTATCTGCTTTACCTGAGGGAAACTCCCTGTTCCTGAGACCAGCATCAATCAACGAGACAATCGCCCTCATCAATGCATTGAATCCAAAAATCCCCGGCCCAGATGGAATTCCCGCTTCCTTCTTGAAAGCAAACTTCGTTTTCTTCGCGCACCTGCTGACTGACGTATTCAACGAAATAGTTGAAACTGGAGTCTACCCTGCTGTCTTGAAAGTGGCCCGTGTTACACCTGTGCATAAGTCGGGTGACAAAAAGGAAGCAAACAACTATCGTCCGATATCCTGTCTCTCCATCCTGGACAAAGTCATTGAAAAATTGATTGTTTCGCGACTTGTAGACTTCATCACTCAGCACAAGCTCCTTTACGCCCACCAATACGGTTTTAGGCAGGGTCTGAGCACACTATCCGCCTCGTGTAACCTAGTAGATGACATCTACGACTCGCTGGACAAAAGAGAACTCGTTGGAGCATTGTTCATCGACTTAAAGAAGGCGTTTGATACGATCGACCATAGACTCTTACTGGAAAAACTGGAAAACTACGGCATACGAGGTGTAGCCAAGGCAGTTATTGAGAGTTACTTGTCTGACCGACTCCAGTTTGTATCGCTCGGACAAGTACGCAGTACGCTCAGTCCTGTTGTAACTGGCGTCCCGCAAGGAAGCAACCTTGGACCGATTCTGTTTTTGCTCTTCATTAACGACATCGGGAAGCTGAAACTCAAGGGGACAACACGCCTGTTTGCCGACGACACCTCGGTCTTCTACCACGGGAAAGACTGTGCTCTGATTCAACGCCAGATTACCCAGGACTTGGAACTCCTTGACGACTATTTCCAAACAAACCTGCTCTCCATGAACCTGTCCAAGACAAAGTACATGTTGATTCGATCACCCCGGAAGCAGCTCCCAGCTCGCCAGCCTGTTGTCTTCAACGGCCAACAGATTGAAGAAGTTAACCAGTACCCGTTCCTTGGTCTTACCCTTGATGACACGATGAGCTGGTTAGCACACATCGACCTGTTGAAAAAGAAACTAGCTCCAATCTGCGGAATACTTTGGAAGCTGTCATCGTTCCTGCCTATTAGTTGCCTCAAAAAGTTATACTTCTCCCTTGTCCACTCCCGCTTAAACTACCTTGTCACGACCTGGGGACTTGCTTATGCTGTACACCTCCATGACCTGCAAGTGATACAGAACAGGTGTATCAAAGCCGTCTTTCGCAAGCCGTACCTGTACCCAACTAGCCTCTTGTATTCCAACCCGGCCGACTCACTCCTTCCTCTTCGAGCCCTCCAAAAACTCCAAATGCTGACCCACGTCCGAAAATGTCACCTGAGAACTACCACCGCTTCAACGTTCCCAATAAGAGAGCAAACCTCAGAAAATGACCGAGCTACAAGACAACTTTCTAAGGTAACTGTATCGGAACAGTAAGTTGTGAATGGAAGACATTGAGACATTACCTGATTTTCATTCCCATAATTTCCTTTTTGATAGCATAAATAATTACGACCGCGATTTTAGTAACTTTCGTGGATTGTTAATCTTTCAAGTGAATGCAAGGAGCATTTGTAAGATTTCGAGATTTGATCAGCTTAAATTTGTAATAGAACAGTTAAAGCGCAAACCTGACGTGATCGTTGTCAGTGAGACGTGGGTTTCAAATGATCTTATTCAGTTATACCGTATTGATGGTTACAATTCAGTTTTTTCTTGTCGTAAAAATAGTACTGGTGGGGGTTTGGTTGTGTTCGTCTTGGATAATCTAACTTTTACAACTAATTGTAGCTTAGAACTTTCCTCTGTTCCTAAACCAATAAACTTTATTCAAATTTCAATTAGTGTTAGTAACAATAGATCAATAGTAGTATCAGCATATTATAGACCACCAGATGATCGTAATTTGACAGACTTTTTTAATCATTTAGAATTAATTTTATCTGCAAGTAATTCCATACATGTGCTAGTAGGAGACATTAACATTGATTCCAGTTCTTCTTCAAATAAGTTCCTTGATTACCTTAACATCTTGACGTCATATGGATTCCTCTTAACCAACACCAACATAACCAGACCTTCCAGCAGTTCCATTTTAGACCATGTTGCTTTTAATCATACCGATGATTTTACTGTTACAAACGATACTATAACTAATCCTGACAGTGATCATAATTTTATCTTATCTTTATTCGACATTACTCCCATTTCAACACCAGCTAAAATTTCATACAAACATCAAACCAACTATGTCCGTTTAGAACAGTTACTTGAAATGAGATTTAATCCTGTTTATATGGGAAATTTTGATGATCCCAATGAATTTTACAACTATTTTATTTCTACTTTAACTAAATCTATTCAGGAGAGTACCATTATAACCGAATTAAAATCGAAATCTAAACATATTTGTCCATGGTTTTCGGACGGTCTTAAAACATTATTAAATTCTTCAAAAAATTTGCGCAAAAAAAGAAATAAGCTCTTTGCTGCAGGTAAAAGTATTTCTGAAATTGATTCAAAAATTCATGATTTAACTAACAAAATTCGCACTTACTCAAACACATTAAAGACTCAATATTACACTAATAAATTTGCTAATGCTTCTAATGCGAAAGATACTTGGAAAAACATTAATGATATTCTTGGACGAAAAATTCATTCCAAACTTCCAACCGAAATGCTTATTACTGATGCTTTTGGAAATGATGAAAAAATAAATAATGCTCAATTAATATCTAATGAATTCAACAATTATTTTTCCTCTATTGGAGAAAAAATGGCAAACAAAATTCCTTCCTTTCCTAATGACAATATCAATAAATTCAAAACTTTAAAACGTCCTAATTCTACTTTCTTTCTTACACCCATTAGTCAAACTGAAATCTTTGACATTATCAATTCACTTAAAAATAACACTGCTTGCGGTAATGATCATATTAACGCTTTTACATTAAAAAAAATAAATCATGTCATTTCTCCTGTCCTTGCTGAAATTTTTAATTTATGTATTATCCTTGGTGTTTACCCTGACAAACTAAAAGTTGCGAAAGTGACCCCAATTCATAAATCTGGTTCCACTTCCTCATTCAACAACTATAGACCTATTTCTGTGCTCTCTGCAATAAACAAAGTTTTCGAAAAATTATTATTCAACCGTTTAACTACCTTTTTAAATAGTAATAATTTTTTCTGCCATCAGCAATATGGATTTAGGGAAAGATCATCAACTTTTAATGCTGTTGTTGATCTTGTGAATAAAATTCAACATGATCTTGATAATCGTGACGACGTGTTGGGACTGTTTTTGGACTTGTCCAAAGCGTTCGACACGGTAGATAGACGTATTTTGTTTGAAAAACTTAAATTTGCAGGTATTCACGGTGTTGCTTTAGACTTGTTCAAAAGTTATCTTACAAATCGTTCTCAATTTGTTTGTTTTAATGGAATAAGTAGTTTAATGAATTTAATTGATGTTGGAGTCCCTCAAGGTTCTGTACTTGGTCCTTTGTTTTTTATTATTTATCTTAATGACTTTTCTCGTTTACCTCTTAAAGGGGACCTTAGATTATTTGCCGACGATTCTTCTTTATTTTATAACAGTAGACTAAATTCTGTAAATGATTTAAATTTGAAACATGACCTTTTGATTGTTTCTGAATATTTTAGAATAAATAAACTTACATTGAACATTAATAAAACAAATATCATCAATATCAAAAATTCCAGCCTTTCTACACCTAACCCATTAATTCAAACTAAAATTGAGTTTCCAGACATTGATATTGTATCTGAATTTAAATATTTGGGTATTCTTTTGGACAGCAGGCTTAACTGGTCATCACATGTTAACTCGTTAATTCTAAAACTTAATAAAATAACCGGTATTGTTTTTAAAATAAAGCATAAGCTTCCAAGAAATGTTCTTATTCTGATCTATCATTCTTTATTCAACTCTTTACTGTCTTACTTAACTGCCGTCTGGGGGAATACTTACGATTATCTTCTAAATAAACTTCAAATAGTACAAAACAAATTTCTTAAATCGATTTTCAACCTTCCACTTAGAAGTCATACCGTTGATCTATATACTAAAGAGAAAAACATTATGCCTGTCAGAGGAATTTACATTATTCAAGTTTGTTCTTTTATATATAAAAGTTTATCAAACCAAACTCATACAAATACAAAATTCGAACTTTCTTCTCACCAACATGGTACAAGAAATCATAATCTGCTTAAACGTCCAAATGTTTCCACTTTGTCTGGTGAACGTAGTATAACTTTCAAAGGTGCAAATTACTTCAATTTCTTTTTTAATAAATTTGGCTTATGTTCATCCCTAAGAATTTTCAAAGATCGTTTGAAATTGTATCTAGCTCAACCTGAAATAGTTGAGAAACTTATTAAATCCATTGACATTTTAAGTTAAACTTCATGTTTCCTTTATTGTTCCGATACAGTTGGCCATTCTATATTTTCATTTGCCACATTCATCTCGTAGGTTCTTTTTTCTTTTATTTTCTTTCCAGCCCGTAACAGCCAGTTCCGAACTCCTGTAAAGGTTTCCACCGATGGAGTTCTGTCTTCAGCCGCAGTTCATTATTTACTTTATAATTGTATTTATTTATTGTATTTTTTACCGAAAAGAAGCAGGTTTTTATGCCAGCATTCTAGTGGCTTTTCCTGTCCAAGGAAAATTGATCAAATAAACAAACAATCAATCTAATTGAAAAAAAACTTGGTGATTTCATTCTGCCCCTACCGAGAACCGAGTTCGGTATGAAAAGGGTCGCTTATGTTGGGTGCAAACTGCACAACGAGTTGCCGACGGTTTGTAAAAATGCGAGTCAGGGTGCTTTCAAGCTGTCGTTACGGAACCACATCAAGTCAAAAATAATTGACTACCTTGTCTAAACACCCGCCACTAAAGAGTTTTCTTCTCTGCTTTCCGGTCGCCACCGCCCGCCGTCCACCGCCCGCCGCCCACCACCCACCGCTCCTGTGGTTGGTCCGCCAGCGGGTCGCCCTCGATACGCTTCCCATATATAGTTCATCCGCCCGAAAAGCCAAACCGCATTGGCCCACCTCGATTCGCCTTTCATACAAATTTCATCCGCCCAAGCAGAATACCCGATCAGGTTCCTTCAGGATTCTGATTCTGTTGTTTCAAGTTCATCTAAAATTGAAAAAAACACAAAGTGCCTTATATAGAAATGCAGATCTTTGTAGATTCTTGTGTGCTGAAATTTAGAAATAAAACAAAAATATGAAAAAAAACTTAATTTTCAAGCACATTCCCTGGACATCCAGCTGAGTTTTGTTCTCAATACATCTTACATGCGTTGTTAGTTCATTGAGATAAAAAAAGCAAAGCAATCCACTTTAACGACCCCGGGTCTTTTGTGGGATCTGTTGCAAGTTTCTACTCATTTCTAGGCGTCCGAAGGTTATGTGTGGTGAGTCACTCAAAACCTCTTTTACGCTAATGGACCGACGTTTTACTTCCCCATCCGATACAAGGCGAGATCAGGCAAATCTCGTCTCGAAAAATGCCACCGGGTCCGTCAGGGATTGAACCCAGGCCATACTAGGGTGAGAGGCTACCACGCTAACCACTGCGCCACCGGACCCGGCTTTGAGGTGAAATGATGAAAAAAATAAAGAAATAAAATAATATATTGATAAGCAAACTTGTTGTGAAGATTTGTCATTTCCTGGAAATAAAAATAATTCTTGACGTGCAAAAAAACTAAATTATTTAAATTGTTCATGTATTATTGGTACTTACATATAAAACGGCAACGTATTGAATGTTAACAATTCTTCTCTAATCTAATCGAACACAAGCCCAGCTAATCCGAAGAAAGTATCCTGGAAGAACATATGCATAGATTACACCCCATGTTCTTTCTTGTCATTCAATTTTATCATATATTGTTGTATTCCCTTGTGGACCATCATTCAGTGAGGTACTCCTGGATTTTAGCTCCTGAAAAGTGCTTAAAAAGTGCAAAAATGCCTCAGGGCAAGAAAAAGAGGCGGTCCTCACCAGCAGGATCGGCAGATTTGAAGAAGCTAAAGAATGCCGAAGCGCTTCCTGCAAAGCCAGGCAGTTTGAGCAAGGACGCTCAAAAATTGTCTGGAAACCAGTTCGCTACCCTCCCTGTGGACGTGAGCGAGAAGGAAGAATTTGAACGACGGGAAAAGTTGCCACCCATTTTTGTGAAAACATCGTCATCGGATTCGGTGCGAAAGTGGCTGACCGGGTTTATCAAATCTGGTGCTTTACGAGCTTCCATTCGCTTGTGTGCTGATGGACTCAAAATTCTGCTACCTACCAGAAAGGATTACAACTACGTTCGGGATTTCCTGAACAACACAAAGATTGAATACTACAGCCATGACGATCCAGGTAAACGCCCCATGAAACAGGTCCTCCGTGGCTTGTACGACATGGATGTGAGTGTGCTGAAAGAAGAGCTCAAAACTCTTAAGTTGAACGTGATCGAAGTCTTCAAGATGACGAGACACAACAAGGACATCAAGTATCGTGATCAACTGTATCTGGTTCATCTCGAGAAAGGATCGACAACGCCGTCTGAGCTGAAAGCAGTTCGGGCAATTTTCAACATCATCGTGACTTGGGAACGTTATCGTCCAATGCACCGTGACGTGACGCAATGTTCGAATTGCTTGCAGTTTGGACATGGTGGAAGGAACTGTTTCATCAAGAGTCGTTGTGCAACCTGCGGAGGTGAGCACAAAACTCAAGCTTGCGAAACAATCAACGAGAACATCGAAGTGAAATGCTTCAATTGCGGCGGCGACCATTCGACCAAGAATCGAAGCTGCCCAAAACGTGCTGAGTTTGTAAAAATTCGGCAGCAAGCGACGACGAGGCACCAACCAAATCGTCGCAAAACACCACCAGCATACACGGACGTGGATTTTCCTGCTTTGGCGTCACCAGGAGCAGGATCTACTCGAGTGGTTCCAAATCTTCAATCATTGCCGTTGAATCAGCGGCAAAAAGTTGCAGAGAATACAACTCCTCCAGGCTTCAGTCAGCAAACGAGGGAAAACCAACCAATATCAACGGGTGAAGGCAGTAGTGACCTGTTTTCACCACAAGAACTTCTGAACATTTTCATCGAGATGACAACAACTCTGCGTGGGTGCAAAACTCGCCAGGAACAAGTAAGAACTCTTGGAGCATTCATCTTAAAATACAGTTCGTAGTTTACTCGTTCTAGTGATTTTGAATATTTCAATGGATTTATTTGTTTAGTTTTAGGTTAGGATTAGTTGTTAAAGTGATTTTTTTCTTCTTTTTTACCCAAATGTATTCAATTCAATGCAATAATGTAAAACAATTTGAAGCAAATAAATAAATGTGATCAGTTAATAATAAAACGAAAAATACAACAAAGATGAAGAGCATTAGGCCATACCACTTATCATGTAAAAGAAATGTTATTATTATAAGAATGTTCAATAAAGACATATTTAATTTCAAAAATCATATATTGTATGGGGGAATGGTAGATATGAATATAAAAATAAATCTTACAGTGAAAAGAAAAATACAAATAAGCAGTAATTTAAAAGATGATTCCGGGAAGCTGCAAAACAAACAACTATAATTAAAAAGACAAATGCTCCAGATGGTTCCAATGCTGAAAGAAAAGGAATAGGATAAGGAAGGATATAAACATTTAAATAAATCATATAGTGAATAGATGAATGTAGGCATTAAAATTGAAGAAGATTCCCGGAAGCTGGAAGAAAGATAATTATATTTTAAAGAAAAATTCTTCAGATGGTTCCATTGCTAATTCAGTAACTGTTGTTAGTTCATGAAATTTGATCATACATATATGGTATGGAGGAATGGTAGAAAAAAGGACAAGGAATAGGAATGATAAATAAATCAAATCAAGAATAGATAAATACATATAAGCAGTTCATTTATAAATGATCCAGGAAGCTGTAAAAAAAATTAAACCCAATTTAAAATGATACTGTTGCCACTGAACTGATAATTGAAAATAATTGAAATATCTTCCTACCCACGTCCTGCATCATGCACACCTAAAAAAACGGCAAACAAAAGAAAGACAAAAATCGCTGCTGCACCACTAATCGCCTCAACTGCTGGCACTGAACCCGCATCCTTTGGAGTGTTAACATTCACACAAAAAAACATCAACATTAATTGAGTTGCCAAAAAATCCGCTTTGTAAATGCCACCTCGATACTTTCCAAGAGGATTCCCTTAGGGCAACTGGGAAAGTAATACTTTTTACCAAAATGTCCACCAAATTTCCATACAAACATACAAAAAAGAACAAATCAAATCATAACAACAATGAAACATAACAAATTTCAACAATTTCAAATGATTGCACATCTGCCAGCAATATTTATAAGGGGTGTCACATAAATTACACCAATAATAACGATTCTTGCAAAACAACCTTCAATCACCATTCCAAACGCACTTTTAACTGTTTGTTTACATAAGTAAACAATCTAAACAACACAACACTTCTCCCAACACAAACTTAACAACGAAATTCAGGAGCCGCCGATTAAATGACAACACGGTCGTTGAAAACTGACTGAAAATGTCAAATTCGAAATAAATTCCTTCAGATGCAAACCGCCACGGAAATCAGCCATTGGCTCGCCGCGGCGATTGAGGGGCGAACGATTTTGAAATATTTCAGCGATCAGTTTGAACCGCCCAGGCGATGCGCCAATGGCACACCAAGGCGAATGGAGGGCGGACGAAATTGAAAAATTTCAGCCGCTCAGGGCGGTTCCAAGGCGGAACACACGATCAGTAACGTCCGCTGATGCGTAACGTACGCCCTTCGCTTTTCAACGTACCACGAGTTCAAGGAAAAGCTGCTGTCGTCATTCAAGTGGCCGGCTTCAAGACAGCGGTCCAGCAGATTGGGAACTCAATCGCCAACCTCGTGGCAACATCTGTTCACGGGCGAAGTAGACCACCGTCCCGATCCAGACGTCTATTTTAACAAGCTGGGCTAGGCGGAAAACGACAAGACTGAGGACGGCAAGTAGGGCGAGAGCATGAACAACACGACGACGCTGAGTGCGCTGAATCGGCCGAGACGACGACGACGACGAAGTCCGCTGCCAAGAAAAAAGTACGTGCCTCACTGTCCATCAAGTTGAATCTGGATTAGGTTTTGATTGTTTTTTTTTTTAATTTAAATTTCAATTTTATTTAAACTTTGATATTGTTCTAGGTCGCTTCTACGCTCAAGGCGCACGTCATCGACAACAAGGACAAGGCCGCAAGCGAAAATATACGCAAGTGAAAAATAAACGGTTCTTTTCGCCGGTGCGTCGCAAAATCACACCTGCTGAACCGCCTCGTAATGGTGGCGCGTCCTGCCACAGCCGAAATTATGACATGTCGAGCGTGTTGAACGCAGTCGCGCAACATTAACGACCCAAATTTGATGTTTGGCTTCCTCGTGCTCGACATCATGGTATCCGGTATCTTCAAGAATCTGCTCAACTCGGGACACTTCCAGGAGGCGGGCGCAAAGGTTCTGACATGCCTTCGAACGTGATCGAGATGACGGACGTGACGTTCTCGTGCGTTTGTAGATCCGCAGGTCGCGATGAATGTAAGGGACTTCTTTCAGTGATTCTTTTGCTACAAATTACAGCTAGTGTTCGGCAACTGTGGCGTCATTTCGGCCAACCTCGTCGGCAAGGGCTACATGGAGATGACCGGCATTGCCCTGGAAACGTCACAGGACATCGCCGAAGAGATCATATTCAAAGGAGGCCGGTACCCGGAAGCACAAGTAAGCGTTAAACGTGGCCCTCGCGTCAACCCAGATTTTAACTTGTTTTTTTTTGTCACGATCGAACACGAGGGCACGCTGATATCCTGGCCGGCTGCGATTGCTGTTCGAAAATTGCCAGACCTGCTTCGAAGCCATCTCGCGCAACGTTCTACCTCGGGTACGTTGGCAACCAGGACAAAGTTCGTTTGATACCTTTGGGGTCTCAAAACAACCTCCTAAAATTTGAGAGCGATTGGTTGCTGTCGCAGATAGGGCGGGCAATGATGGTAGAATTTAAAGAATGCGTAAATGAGCACAAAATGTTGCAGAGATATTGCCTGTGACCATTCGAAATGTTAGTGCCGCAATTCGAATGTTTCTTGATTCTCCGTTAGACAACGGAGATGCACACGAAGCGAGAGCAACCTCGTGTGCAATGAAATGAGCCTGCTCCGCGGGTGCAACTGTATAAGTGTAGCGCGTCGTCTGGGTAGATTGAAGTGTGCGCAACGCGCACGTTGGTAGAGGAAAGAGAGAGAGCGAAAACGAACGTAGACGCGGATGTGTCGTGAGAGTGAAGCTGATGAACTTCGGGATGAACTCGCGCGGCGTGGTTGTGGGAAATTGAGAGAGTTACGCGTGTGTTTGTTCGCTTGTGGACCGATTGTGTCGGGACTGGCCTTCGGGTTTCGGGATTCAGAAGAGTTCTTCAGTCTGGCGTTTAATCCTGACGCGAGCGGTTGAGTTTTATGTGGTGGGTGGTGGGACCATAAAACGAAACGAAGGTTCGCTCCCGCGTGTGGCAGAATGTAGCCAGAGTTACGACAATGGCGCAGTCTGTAGGTTTATTAAATAAAGTGTTGGTCACAAAGACACAATTTCGTGAGACGAGCGTTGCTCGTTGGCCAATAAGAAGGACTTTTGTGAGACGAGTGTTGCTCGTTGGCCACTGAGGAAGAATTTGTGAGACGAGCGTTGCTCGTTGGCCACTGAAAGTGAAATGTGTGAGACGAGCGTTGCTCGTTGGCCACAAAGACACAATTTCGTGAGACCAGCGTTGCTCGTTGGCCAATAAGAAGAACTTTTGTGAGACGAGTGTTGCTCGTTTTCCACTAAGGATGAATATGTGAGACGAGCGTTGCTCGTTGACCGCTTAGAGGGACAATTGTGAGACGAGCGTTACTCGTTGGACACTGAGAGTAAAATTTGTTAGACGAGCGTTGCTCGTTAGCCACTAAGGAGGATACATTGCGAGATGAGCGTTGCTCGATGGCCGCTAGAAAAAAATCGTGAGACAAGCGTTGTTCGTTGGCCACTGAGGCGAAATTTCTCGAGACGAGTTTTGCTTGGTGGGTATTAACACGAGCCACCTTGCCAGGATCTTTGTGTAACTAGCATTTTACGGTTACGGAAAGAAACATATTTGGTAGAAGAAATGCTACGTTTGAAACAAGGATAGATATTTAGGAATAGACAAGACTTAATAAAAGGTAGCTTGTACCTCTATACGACTTTTGTTGGAACCGTTGGTTGAATTCTAAGGAATTAAAATAATGATTGCGAGCGAAAAAATCGTTGGGTTTGAGAATTTCAATCAGTTTTGAGCAAAGTAACGATAGCCTGAACCCTACATGACTTACGTTGGAGCTTTTGTATGTATTCTTGGGAGAATTTAATATGTTGAAATCGTTTGGTTTGAGAATTTCAATCAGTTTTGAGCTAAGATTTAAGAAACGGTAGCTTGAAACCGACGACACGACAAGACACTCGGTGCAAAAATCTGAGTTAAAACAGGTCCCACCGTGAATCCCGTGAAATCACCGTGATTGACAAAAGTCACGGTAAATTGAAAGACCCCTCGGGTTTTGCTTAAATTCAAATCAACTCGCAACACTGTTTGAATGTAAATATTTACATTGGTCATAACCTCATTCATTTTTTTGGAAAATTCTCAGGTTCAAGATTCTTTTCCGGCGTTTCTAACGCCGGAATTTGGTCTCATTACGGCATTGGCCGGTGCCCTGGCCAAGACGTGAAGACGACGGAAATTATGTTATATTCTCGAGAAATAACACGCACAGCGCAAGAAGCATCCCTCCGATGACTTTTACGGCCTCTTCCGAAACACTTCCGTTTTTAACAGCGACCATTTGGCTTGCAAGGAGATTCTAGAATGTCTGGAGGACAAGGTACCAAAACGCTTGGAGCTGCTCAGGCCGTACGAAGTTCCGGAACCGTTCCGAAGGACTATCCATTTTTGTCCTAAGAATTCTAGCTTCCTGCTGCCGGAGCTAGAACTTATCAAAAGCGGATCGGTTCGATGAGGCTGGCGTAACCGGCTGCAGGTGCTTAACCAGATTTAACACGACAATATGTACGGCATTTATCGGGACTGGCTCTTGGAAGCTAGGAAGGGGAACGATTGTGGCGCGTCAGCTGTCGGAAGCCGTGGATAATTCGCGGGATATTTGCCTCAGAAAAACTGGCTATGCTGGCAAAGCTTTTTTCCCGGAGATTATGGGGGATTAGTTGATGCTCCCGAGAAAAACGACGGTAGAGTAGATCGAGTTGTCGCGAAGGTTTCTTCCGTTGGTGTATCACGTTATAGAACTGCTCAAGAATAGCTTTATCGAAAAGGATCCCAAGAAGGTTCTGGGGAAAGAGAAGAACCGAATAACAAGTTTTGAGTAGTTATAGCTGAGTGAGGCCGCCCACAACCATTGCCATGGCCACTTCGAACGCGGCCGCTCGGTTGTTTAAGTTCTAGGGTGGGTTCTATGGGTGGAACAGGTACTTAAGTAACGTTTTCTTAGACGACTGTGGCAGTGCCAAGCAGATTAGCTACCTGTTCCCTTTCTCAAGCTTCGGTGCCGCGAAAGTGACGGAACAATGGCAAGCGACCCGAAACAGCATTTACCGGTTATCCAGTACGATTTCCTCGACGAAATCAACCACGGAATTTCGCTGCTGGAACGCCTAATTGATTGCGGTTACTAGGACGAACCCACCAGATGCTACGATCAGCGCGTCATTTATTTTTTTATTTGTCACCGTCTTCGGCATTATGCCGCACAGACTGTATATACTTATAAACTAAACGTATAAACAGATATAAAACATTAAAAACATAAAGGTACGTCACAACACGTTTCTAATTTTAGTTTTAAATAGTTCTTTTGTCATTTCGAAATTAAAAAAGCACCAAACTGGGTTGAAATAACGGCAGCAGCGATCGATCGGGTGGTTTTGTCCGTAAACGGTAGTGTGCCTAGCGATCCTAAACGGCAGGTAGGTTCTCAGCGCACGTTGGGGCTCGTGAAGGCTCATTTTCTGACGGATCTCCGGGCAGTCTACTCGGTTTGTAAGAACGTCAAACACAAACAGACGTTGCAGGAAAATCCGGCGATGTTCTAGAGATTCTAATTGTAGTAATCTTCGGCGGTCATCGTAACTTGTTAGGTACGCAGGGTTCCTCCAGGGCAGGCGACGTAGAGCGTATAGTGTAAAGCTTTTCTGCACTTTCTCCAAGCGGTCACACAGAACTGCGTAATGCGGTGCCCAGACTTGCACAGCATACTCGAGAATACTTCGTACCAGAGAGATGTACAGCGTTTTAAGTGCCCGAATGTTCTCGAAGTCCACCGTGTTACGTCGAAGGAATCCCAGCGTTGCAAAGGCCTTAGCGGAAGTGACAGCGACATGCTTGTCGAAGGT
Source organism: Culex quinquefasciatus (assembly GCF_015732765.1). Lineage (NCBI taxonomy): Eukaryota > Metazoa > Arthropoda > Insecta > Diptera > Culicidae > Culex > Culex quinquefasciatus. The sequence continues at coordinate 108,634,876 of NC_051862.1, forward strand.
GAGCTTGTGGTCCATCATTACGCCGAGGTCTTTGATGCAGTCGACACGAGTTAACAAGTGTGAATTCATCTCATATCGGTAGTGAATCGTGTCCTGTTTCTTAGAGAAGCTGATGACGTTGCATTTCTCTTCATTCACCTTCATCCCGTTCCTAACACACCATTCGTTAATAGCGCAGATATCCTGCTGCAGGGCGACGCAATCGATGGCAGAGGAAACAACACGAAACACTTTGAGGTCATCTGCATACAGCAACTTTTGGGATTTGAGGTGAGTGCAAATGTCGTTGACGAACAGTAAAAAGATCAATGGGCCGAGGTGGCTTCCCTGCGGCACTCCGGATGTCACGGCAAACTGGAGCGATCGTGAGCTTCCTATGTGAACAAACCCTGTTCTGCCGGTCAGATAGGAAGAGAGCCATACCGTGAGCCAGCGAGGGAATCCCATACGTCTCAGCTTTTCAATTGCCAAGTTATGAGGCACCTTATCAAAGGCTTTGGCAAAGTCCACGTACACGGAATCAACCTGGCACCGTTTCTCAAGGCTGGAATTTATCGAGCTAACGTACAGCACCAAGTTCGAGACTGTGGATCGTTTCTTCACGAACCCATGCTGAAACTCCGATATGATGGGGACTGCGGCAGCGTACATTCTTTTGTGAATCAGTTGTTCTAGAACTTTTGGCAGGCAGGATAGTATTGAGATCGGTCTGTAGTTTTGAACATCTTTCCTTCGTCCAGATTTATGAATTGGCGTAATGGCAGCAACTTTCCACACATCTGGGAACTGACCATTTGTAAGCGATCGGTTGAAGACTAAGCTTACAGGGTGTGCCAACGATCCAGCGCACATTTTAATGAAAGAAGGTGGCAGCTTATCAGGACCAGGGCCTTTTGAAGAGTCAACTGCAGCCAAAGCTTCTAGAACTTCTGCTTCAGAAAGAACCGGAAATGGCATGTCAATGTTGTGGGAGGGAATTTCGTCGAGATAATCTGCTGGAGCGGTGTGCAAGCCATGGTTGAACACGCCTTTGAAAAAGTCGACAAATAAATTAGCTGCTTCTTCAGGACTGTTTGAGCTACGATCACCCGAATCGACCACGGAAGGAATGCCATCAGTTCGCTTCCTGCTCTTAACGTAACTCCAAAACGACGAAGGGTCATCCGTTAAGCGGGTTTGAATGTTGTCGAGGTACTCACGGTACAGTGTTTCGTTCAGCAGCTCGTACTCCGTTTCCAGTCGCTCGACACAAACGTTATCCTCCGGTGATTTCGACCGAAACAGTCGTTTCCTTGCTTTGCGCAGAATGTTCCGCTTATGCCGTAACTCAGCATTCCACCATGGTTGTTTGATTGATCGATCTCTAGCTATCCGTTTCCTCGGCACGAGCAGTTGAATCACGTCAAATACTACGCTGTAGAACTGTGATGCTTGAGTGTTGGCGTCTTCCGAGTTCAGCACGTTGTCCCAGTCGATTTGATTCAATGCATCCGTAACAGCAACATGGTCACATCGGTTGAAGTCAAAATCAGCAACGTCAGCAGAGTGTTGGCTAACTTGGTCGGGATTGTGGTGGAGGTCAACCTTCAGTACAAACTGTTTGTGATGTCGGTCGGGTTTGAGAATAGCCGACGGAGGTTCGATCAGGTCAACTCTATCTGCGTCGTTCACGAAAGCTAGGTCAAGTATGTTGCCTCTAGCATTGGAGAGATTACAAACCTGCTGCATTCCGGACGTCAGTAAGGATTCCATAAGGTCAAGTTCAATTTCGGTCGAGGCAATGCGGGACAACTTCCGACCGTAAAAAGCTCTGGTCAAATTCCCCGACCACGTGTTCTGCAAGGGTCATCGCGACAACGGTTCCACCAGTCCACCAGTATGCCGAAGACATCATATGAACGGAATCATTGTCAAGAAAACATCCCCCCCCCCTCCACCCCTGGAGTTTTTATTGCATTCTACAACGCCTCTTAACGCACAGTTATCACCATTTCCTATTAAACTCCGTCGTCCACCTGTAGGTTCCCGTTGTTTCGCCTTCGCTACAACTTTTCTGCAGCATGATCTGTCCTTTCAGCTTCTCCGACTGCTATTTGATCTTCTCTTTTTCTCGTCCAAATGCTGGTATCGTTGATCGCGTTTTTGGGCACGGGCAGTCCGCTCATCTTCGCTGGTCGAGTAGACCATCGTCAGTCTACTCGTAGTGTCAGTCACAGGATAATCTACCCGCAGTTTCTTTGGCAGACCTCTACGACCGGTGTGCTAGCCTCCGTCATGCCCTGCAGGTAAAGCTGCTACACAGCTTGGTGTACTTTTTTCGCCGCGCTTTCTGGCGATGATGTCCCACTTTTCCGGCGAGCAACCTGCGTTGAGGCAATCTGTTCCCGACTAAGCTGATGATATCCGGTCAACTTGGACACGCGTCAGAGTCGCGATGCGTTTGCCAAAGTTACCCACTGTTTCCTGTACCCCGAGCAGGGGTAAATAACACGGGAATACCAAATTTTGGTATTACTTGGGCAAATAACAGCGACCAAAATGTGCCATTGGTTGCCCAGTAATAGATGGTAAAATACCATGAAATCATACCAAAGCCTAGTATGTGGAAGGGCACAACAATACCAAACCATGATATTCCAAAGGTAAAATAATACCACAACATAAAACCATTTCAATACCAAGTTGAGGTCTTCTGGATTTTTGAACATTGCTCGAATACCTGAACATGGTATTACCACGGTTTTATTTTTAGGTATTCCCGCGCCCTTGAAAATCAGATTTTGGTATTCCTGTGGTCTTGCACATACCGTAAACTGGGGTGACTTTGATAGCCCGGGGTGAGTTTGATAGGTTTTTCAAATGCCCGTCAAATTAATATCTAAACTTTTTTGAGAATTTTGAGTATGTAAGCATTAAGGGATAGCTTATTATCGAACATATATGCAAAATTGTGACTGCTACATTCGATGTATCAAAATTAGTGGCCGAATCAAATTTCTATCAATGTCACCCCGGGCTATCAAAGTCACCCCAGTTTACGGTACATGATTTTGGTATGATTTGATGGTATTTTACCATCTATTACTGGGCAACCAAGATCACATTTTGGTCGCTGATATTTGCACAAGTAATATCAAAATTTGGTATTTTCATACCATTTTTAGTGCAGCAGTTGCAGTTAGTGAAAAAACGGAAATGATCCATATGCAACAGCCAAATCTACTCACCTGATGATTCCATGTTGTTCTTAGTGATATTCTTCACCACACCGAATGCATTTGTCATTGATGAACGGCCTGTGCATGAAGTTCTTGAAGATTCTGAAAAATAACAAGATTGAAAAATAAGTGTTATTAAAATAAAACTGGATTGAAATTCAACAAAATTCAATAATCTTTCGATTGACTCGTTTTTCAAAGTATTTGGTTGTTTTCAAGTCATTTTAGCGCAAAATTTATTATCTTGTCCAAATTGGTAAATAAAAATCCCAAAGTTTCAGAGAAAATTGATCAAACCTTTCAATACCAAAATAATACCAAAATGTGCCATCCTGACTTAGAAAATTTTCCACAATTTCAAGTCATTTCTTTAGGGGGTATATCAAAAATGTTTAAAATCAAGTTTGAAATTTCCGGTTTTCAATGAAAGCATTCGCTTTGAGACATCATTTTAGTGCAAAATTAATTATTTTGTCAAAAATGGTCAAAATTTTCCCATAGTTTCAGAGGAATTTGATAAAACACTGTAATACCAAAAGAATACCAATATGTGGTGTTCGACCATTGACAAATTCTGCAATTTTTCAATATCAAAACAATACCTTAAATTGGTATGATACCACATTTTGCTCTTGCATAATCCTCAAGACAAATTTTAAAGGGTCCAGGAATACCAAAATTTGGTATTGATACCAGAGAAAGGTATTATTACGCATTTCCCTTGTTATTTACCTATGCTCGGGACGAGCGATCGCATCGGCGCGATATAGATAATCTTGAACTCGTCCACGTTGATCGTTCCTTCGTCGTTGATGTGCTTAAAGATTTCGCGCATCATGGTGGCAAAGCTGCGTTCGTTTTACCGGCACTGGTTGAGGCGCAAAGTAGCAGATTTACATCGCTCTCGAGGGCCGTCTTGTACAGGCGACTTTCGATTCTGTTGAGGGTTTTGAAGCCAGCGAACACGGGTTGCACGTACTAGAGCTGCTTACCGATGACCATCAGTCCCATTGCCTCTTCGGAGGGTTTTGGCTTTAACGCCGGCACGTAAACTTTTTCGTAACCCTTGCGCTGTTCGCAGAAACTTCTTTTTGGCAACTGGCATCGTTTGTTTGCCATCAGATGGGATCTCTTTTCACCATCGTAATCATCCAACTCTTGCTGTCCCGTGTCCAGCTGGTGCAAGATCTTCGCCAGGAACGGATCGGCCTTTTCGCGAATATCAATCTCACTTACGCTCTGCAACGAAGCCAGCATCGTCCAGAACAGAATAATCTGAAAAGAGAAAATCAAAACAGTCAAACCTAAGCAAATGGACCAGCTGTCCCAGTATGTAGAGTGCTTTTACCTTCTTGCCTTCCTCGTTGCTGTCGAGATTTTCCGCGTAAATCATTCCGTTGATTTACTTCGTCCATCACGTTCCTTGTCGCTCTCCTCTTCCGACCCGTACAGTCACTCCGACGCCCGCTCCCGCAGCGACAGCCGAATCCGTCCTAAGGTCGGTGATCTTATCCTTAAATTGGCCAACAACGCGTAATCATCCGAGTTTCGTTTTAAAGGCCATCGTGGCCATATTATTCCATTCCGGAGTAAAAGAACCAGTTGAGAACCAGGTTGGGAAGGAATTTGACGACGTTGCGAAAAACAAACAAAAAATGACATTTCTAAATGTCAAGTAGCAGTGCTGCTGATTTTATCATTTTTTTCAGGGAAACGTCAGTTCGACCGGTTTGACGTTTCGAGTTCCAAAGGAAGCGGAGGGGTAAGCCGATTTGGTGCCCACTTTTTGGAAGCGAGTGGCTTGTCGTGTCGTCGCTGAAACCCTACACGACTTACGCTGGAGCTTTTGATTATATTCTAGGGCAGCGATTCTCAACTTTCTTCTAGGCTGGTACCCCCTACCATGTAAATCAAGTAGCCCCGGTACCCCCGTTGAGAATCGCTGTTCTAGGGAGAATATAAGATGTTGATTCGAGCGACAAAATGGTTGGGTTTGAGAATTTCAATCAGTTTTGAGCAAAAATTTTAGAAACGATAGCCTGAACTCTACACGACTTACGTTGGAGCTTTTGATTGTATTCTAGGGAGAATTTAAAATGTTGATTTGAGCGAGAAAATTTGTAGGTTTGAGAATTTTAATCAGTTTAGAGCAAAGATTTAAGAAACGATAGCCTGAAACCCTACGCGACATACGTTGGAGCTTTTGATTGTATTCTAGGGAGAATTTAAAATGTTGATATGAGCGAGATAAATCGATGGGTTTGAGAAATTCAATCGGTTTTGAGCAAAGATTTAAGTAACCGTACAGGCTACTTACGTTGGAGCTTTTGAATGTATTCTAGGGAGAATTTAAAAGTGCGAGCGAAAAATCGTTGGGTTTGAGAGTTCCAATCAGTTTAGAGCTAAGATTTAAGAAATGGTAGCCTGAAAATCTACACGACTTACGTTTGAGCTTTTGATTGTATTCTAGGGAGAAATTAAAATGTTGATTTGAGCGAGATAAATCGGTGGGTTTGAGAAATTCAATCGGTTTTGAGCAAAGATTTAAGTAACCGTACAGGCTACTTACGTTGGAGCTTTTGATTGTATCCTAGGGAGAATATAAGATGTTGATTCGAGCGAGAAAATTGTTGGGTTTGAGAATTTCAATCAATTTTGAGCTAAGATTTAAGAAAAAGGTAGCCTGAAACCCTACACGACTTACGTTGGAGCTTTTGATTGTATTCTGGGGTGAAATTAAAATGTTGATTTGAGCTAGAAAAATCGGTGGGTTTGAGAAATTCAACCAGTTTTGAGCAAAGATTTAAACAACCGTACAGGCTACTTACGTGGAGCTTTTGAATGTATTCTAGGGAGAATTTAAAATGTTGATTCGAGCGAAAAATCGTTGGGTTTGAGAATTTCAATCAGTTTTGAGCTGAGATTTAAGAAATGGTAGCCTGAAACCCTACACGACTTACGTTGGAGCTTTTGAATGTATTCTAGGGAGAATTTAAAAGTTGATTTGAGTGAGAAAATTGGTGGGTTTGAGAATTTTAATCAGTTTTGAGCAAAGATTTAAGAAACGGTAGCCTGAAACCCTACACGACTTACGTTGGAGCTTTTGATTGTATCCTAGGGAGAATATAAGATGTTGATTCGAGCGAGAAAATTGTTGGGTTTGAGAATTTCAATCAGTTTTGAGCTAGGATTTAAGAAAAAGGTAGCCTGAAACCCTACACGACTTACGTTGGAGCTTTTGATTGTATTCTAGGGAGAAATTAAAATGTTGATTTGAGCTAGAAAAATCGGTGGGTTTGAGAAATTCAATCAGTTTTGAGCAAAGATATAAGAAACGGTAGCCTGAAACCCTGCACGACTTACGTTGGAGCTTTTGGTTCTGTTCTAGGAGAATTTTAAATGTTGATTTGAGCGAGAAAAATCGGTGGGTTTGATGAATTCAATCAGTTTTGAGCAAAGATTTAAATAACCGTACAGGCTACTTACGTGGAGCTTTTGAATGTATCCTAGGGAGAATTTAAAATGTTGATTCGAGCGAAAAATCGTTGGGTTTGAGAATTTCAATCAGTTTTGAGCTGAGATTTAAGAAACGGTAGCCTGAAACCCTACACGACTTACGTTGGAGCTTTTGATTGTATTCTAGGGAGAATTTTAAATGTTGATTCGAGCGAAAAATCGTTGGGTTTGAGAATTTCAATCAGTTTTGAGCTAAGATTTAAGAAACGGTAGCCTGAAACCCTACACGACTTACGTTGGAGCTTTTGATTGTATTCTAGGGAGAAATTAAAATGTTGATTTGAGCTAGAAAAATCGGTGGGTTTGAGAAATTCAATCAGTTTTGAGCAAAGATATAAGAAACGGTAGCCTGAAACCCTGCACGACTTACGTTGGAGCTTTTGGTTCTGTTCTAGGGAGAATTTTAAATGTTGATTTGAGCGAGAAAAATCGGTGGGTTTGATGAATTCAATCAGTTTTGAGCAAAGATTTAAATAACCGTACAGGCTACTTACGTGGAGCTTTTGAATGTATCCTAGGGAGAATTTAAAATGTTGATTCGAGCGAAAAATCGTTGGGTTTGAGAATTTCAATCAGTTTTGAGCTGAGATTTAAGAAACGGTAGCCTGAAACCCTACACGACTTACGTTGGAGCTTTTGATTGTATTCTAGGGAGAATTTTAAATGTTGATTCGAGCGAAAAATCGTTGGGTTTGAGAATTTCAATCAGTTTTGAGCTAAGATTTAAGAAACGGTAGCCTGAAACCCTACACGACTTACGTTGGAGCTTTTGATTGTATTCTAGGGAGAAATTAAAATGTTGATTTGAGCTAGAAAAATCGGTGGGTTTGAGAAATTCAATCAGTTTTGAGCAAAGATATAAGAAACGGTAGCCTGAAACCCTGCACGACTTACGTTGGAGCTTTTGGTTCTGTTCTAGGGAGAATTTTAAATGTTGATTTGAGCGAGAAAAATCGGTGGGTTTGATGAATTCAATCAGTTTTGATCAGTCTGCGATCAGCAGAGAAGCGAGTCAGACGTGCGTCCCTCACAAACCAAAAAAGTGCTTAAAAAGTGCAAAAATGCCTCACGGCAAGAAAAAGAGGCGGTCCTCACCAGCAGGATCGGCAGATTTGAAGAAGCTAAAGAATGCCGAAGCGCTACCTGCAAAGCCAGGCAGTTTGAGCAAGGACGCTCAAAATTCGTCTGGAAACCAGTTTGCTACCCTCCCTGTGGACGTGAGCGAGAAGGAAGAATTTGAACGACGGGAAAAGTTGCCACCCATTTTTGTGAAAACATCGTCATCGGATTCGGTGCGAAAGTGGCTGACCGGGTTTATCAAATCTGGTGCTTTACGAGCTTCCATCCGCTTGTGTGATGGACTCAAAATTCTGCTACCTACCAGAAAGGATTACAACTACGTTCGGGATTTCCTGAACAACACCAAGATTGAATACTACAGCCATGACGATCCAGGTAAACGCCCCATGAAACAGGTCCTCCGAGGCCTGTACGACATGGATGTGAGTGTGCTGAAAGAAGAGCTCAAAACTCTTAAGTTGAACGTGATCGAAGTCTTCAAGATGACGAGACACAACAAGGACATCAAGTATCGTGATCAACTGTACCTGGTTCATCTCGAGAGAGGATCGACAACGCCGTCTGAGCTGAAAGCAGTTCGGGCAATTTTCAACATCATCGTTACTTGGGAACGTTATCGACCAGTGCACCGTGACGTGACGCAATGTTCGAACTGTTTGCAGTTTGGACATGGTGGAAGGAACTGTTTCATCAAGAGTCGTTGTGCAACCTGCGGAGGTGAGCACAAAACTCAAGCTTGCGAAACAATCAACGAGAACATCGAAGCGAAATGCTTCAATTGCGGCGGCGACCATTCTACCAAGAATCGAAGCTGCCCAAAACGAGCTGAATTTGTAAAAATTCGGCAGCAAGCGACGACGAGGCACCAACCAAATCGTCGCAAAACACCACCAGCTTTCACGGACGTGGATTTTCCTGCTTTGGCGTCACCTGGAGCGGGATCTGTTCGAGTGGTTCCAAATCTGCAGCCATTGCCGTTGAATCAGCGGCAAAAAGTTGCAGAGAATACAACACCTCCAGGCTTCAGTCAGCAACCGAGAGAAAACCAATCAGCATTAACGGATGAAGGCAGCAGTGACCTGTTTTCACCACAAGAACTTCTGAACATTTTCATCGAGATGACAACAACACTGCGTGGTTGCAAAACTCGTCAGGAACAAGTAAGAACTCTTGGAGCATTCATCTTAAAATACAGTTCGTAGTTTACTCGTTCTAGTGATTTTGAATATTTCAATGAATTTACTTTTTTAGTTTTAAGTTAGGATTAGTTGTTAAAGTGATTTTTTTTCTTTTTTACCCAAATGTATTCGATTCAATGCAACAATGTAAAACAATTTGAAATAAATAAATGAATGTGAACAGTTAATAAGAAAACGAAAAATATAACAAAGATGAAGAGCATGTAGCCATACCACTTAGAATGTAAATGAAATGTAATTATTATAAGAAAGTTCAATAAAGACATAATTAATTTCAAAAAATTTCAATCAGTTTTGAGCAAAGATTTAAATAACCGTACAGGCTACTTACGTGGAGCTTTTGGATGTATTCTACGGAGAATTAAAAATGTAGATTCGAGCGAAAAATCGTTGGGTTTGAGAATTTCAATCAGTTTTGAGCTGAGATTTAAGAAACGGTAGCCTGAAACCCTACACGACTTACGTTGGAGCTTTTGATTATATTCTAGGGAGAATTTAGAATGTTGATTTGAGCTAGAAAAATCGGTGGGTTTGAGAATTTCAATCAGTTTTGAGCAAAAATTCAAGAAATGGTAGCCTGAAACCCTACACGACATAAGTTGGAGCTTTTGATTGTATTCTAGGGAGAAATTAAAATGTTGATTTGAGCGAGATAAATCGGTGGGATTGAGAAATTCAATCGGTTTTGAGCAAAGATTTAAGTAACCGTACAGGCTACTTACGTTGAAACTTTTGATTGTATTCTAGGGAGAAATTAAAATGTTGATTTGAGCTAGAAAAATCGGTGGGTTTGAGAAATTCAATCAGTTTTGAGCAAAGATTTAAGAAACGGTAGCCTGAAACCCTACACGACTTACGTTGGAGCTTTTGGTTGTATTCTAGGGAGAATTTAAAATGTTGATTTGAGCGAGAAAAATCGGTGGGTTTGATGAATTCAATCAGTTTTGAGCAAAGATTTAAATAACCGTACAGGCTACTTACGTGGAGCTTTTGGATGTATTCTAGGGAGAATTAAAAATGTTGATTCGAGCGAAAAATCGTTGGGTTCGAGAATTTCAATCAGTTTTGAGCTGAGATTTAAGAAACGGTAGCCTGAAACCCTACACGACTTACGTTGGAGCTTTTGATTATATTCTAGGGAGAATTTAGAATGTTGATTTGAGCTAGAAAAATCGTTGGGTTTGAGAATTTCAATCAGTTTTCAGCAAAAATTCAAGAAATGGTAGCCCGAAACCCTACACGACTTAAGTTGGAGCTTTTGATTGTATTCTAGGGAGAAATTAAAATGTTGATTTGAGCGAGATAAATCGGTGGGATTGAGAAATTCAATCGGTTTTGAGCAAAGATTTAAGTAACCGTACAGGCTACTTACGTTGAAACTTTTGATTATATTCTAGGGAGAATTTTAAATGTTGATTTGAGCTAGAAAAATCGGTGGGTTTGAGAAATTCAATCAGTTTTGAGCAAAGATTTGAGAAACGGTAGCCTGAAACCCTACACGACTTACGTTGGAGCTTTTGATTGTATTCCAGGGAGAATTTTAAAATGTTGATTTGAGCTAGAAAAATCGGTGGGTTTGAGAAATTCAATCAGTTTTGAGCAAAGATTTAAGAAATGGTAGCCTGAAACTCTACAGTACTTATGTTGGAGCTTTTGATTGTTTTCTAGGGAGAATATAAGATGTTGATTTGAGCGAGAAATTTGTTGGGTTTGAGAATTTAAATCAGTTTTGAACAAAGATTTAAGTAACTATAGCCTGAAATCCTACACGACTTACGTTGGAGCCTTTGATTTCATTCTAGGGAGAATTTAAAAATGGTGTTTGCGAGCGAGAAAAATCGTTGGGTTTGAGAATTTCAATCAGTTTTGAGTAAAGATTTAAGAAATGGTAGTTTGAAACTCCACACGACTTATGTTGGAGCCGTTGATTGAATTCTAGTGAGAATAGAGGATGGTGATTGCGAGAGAGAACAATCATGTTTTAGAATTTTGATTCAATTGTAAGGAAAATTTAAACCTGATGATGAATGCGCTGGAGGGGAATTGTTAAAATTGCGAAATTTGAATTGTTTATTCAAAGCGGAGTACAGGAGAAGGAAAATGTCGCAGATAGGGCGGGCAATGATGGTAGAATTTAAAGAATGCGTAAATGAGCACAAAATGTTGCAGAGATATTGCCTGTGACCATTCGAAATGTTAGTGCCGCAATTCGAATGTTTCTTGATTCTCCGTTAGACAACGGAGATGCACACGAAGCGAGAGCAACCTCGTGTGCAATGAAATGAGCCTGCTCCGCGGGTGCAACTGTATAAGTGTAGCGCGTCGTCTGGGTAGATTGAAGTGTGCGCAACGCGCACGTTGGTAGAGGAAAGAGAGAGAGAGCGAAAACGAACGTAGACGCGGATGTGTCGTGAGAGTGTAGCTGATGAACTTCGGGATGAACTCGCGCGGCGTGGTTGTGGGAAATTGAGAGAGTTACGCGTGTGTTTGATCGCTTGTAGACCGATTGTGTCGGGACCGGCCTTCGGGTTTCGGGATTCAGAAGAGTTCTTCAGTCTGGCGTTTAATCCTGAAGCGAGCGGTTGAGTTTTATGTGGTGGGTGGTGGGACTATAAAACGAAACGAAGGTTCGCTCCCGCGTGTGGCAGAATGTAGCCAGAGTTACGACAGTTGCGTCCACACTTTGCGCATTGCATTTCAATTTTGTATGGGAAAACCATAATTTTTACATTTTGATTTTTATCATTTTTATTTTCCACTAAAGTTTTTAAACCAACACAAAAGCGTTAAAATTGAGAAAATTCTCTAAAACTTTCCTGAAAAAAGTATTGAGCTATCTTGCTCCTGTCAAAAGATACAGGGAGCTCAAAACTGGTCTAAAACGTGTTTTCCGAGTCAAAAACACGTTTTTGGCTCGGAGAGCTACAGTGTCCGTTCACCTCGAATGTTCGCAAGACACTGATTCCAACATTCTTGTGGCTTCCCCCAAAACGTTCCTGGAACTGGAGAGCTGCTATCAAGAAATGCCACTTGGGACGGCTATGACCTTGTAAGTGACGACCTGGGTACAGAATAGTGGTTCGCAAAACGGCCTCAATTTAGAACTGTCAAAGCGGCACCAATTTACTGTTCGCAAAATGATAGCAAGAAGTGGCAAGTATTGTGTTCGATCTATAATTTATTTTGAGGAATAAAAAAAGTTGATGGCGTCGAGCTATTGAGGTATTCAAAGTCAACATATTTTATGAAAAAAAAAACGGATATTTTAAGAAGAGGGATGAAATCGCGCTTGGCATAATTCGTCGCTAACATTTTTTGGGTTTCACGCAAAACCAATGTTAATGACTCGTTTTGAAATATTAGCGAAGAATTATTAATAACTATGAATGGCACCTGCCAAATACTATTGAATAATCTTACTCCGATATTATCACTACCATTAAAAGATACATAATCTCGGAACTTCTATTCGGTTGCTCTTCTGATTCACAAAATTCCACCCACTTCTGACATAATTTTTCATCTAGTGGAAAGCAAATCTTTTGGCCGCCCATCGTTTAGACTACAAACAAAAAAAGTGCGAAGCACTTAATTTTTTAGCGAAAACTTTAACATTAACAGATCCAAAAAGTTTCGAAACAATTCACATGAGCAGCAAAAAATATGTCACGCTTGAGCTTGAGCATAGCCTTCTACTTTGTTTATGTTTACAGCTGTAGTGCAGTTGTATTAGTGGGGAGCAATGGGGAGCTTTCGAAAATCACGTTACGCATTCTGTCTATTCAGCACCCAGGTGACGACGAAAGCAACTCTACATGGAACTGTACAGAAAAAAATATTCCTGTAAATTTACATTATTTATCATGTACCAAAAGGTATCATGATAACTGATGTATATTTACACTACGTTCATTGGAAATTTACATTAGATTCATTGAAAATTTACATTATTTTGAAAATTTACATTAGTTTTGGAATTTACATTAGTTCAAATCAACTAATTCTGATTGGCCAATGGAAATGAGAAGCTCGACTTGGATTACAGTAGGAAAAGGGTGTGACCTATGTTCTATTTTAAAATGGTTGAAGCGGGCAGCAAAAGGAAATTCAGATTTTAAAAAGATGTTTCACAGGTAGGGGACGCTTTCTCGTCGACGGCCAAGTGGAATAATGCTGGAGGCTGGACTGTAATCGAACGGACGATGGGTAGGATGTTCGGTGTTACTGCTGCTACCCGCTGCCGACTGAGCCATCTTTGCATTATATAAACGAGTGGCTAAAGCATCAACTTGTTCAGGTCGAGGCACAGGCAGTGGAACAGCGAAGTATGAGAGCGATAGAAAGAGAACCAAATATAACTATTTTTAGTTCGGGTAGTTTTGCAGTCAACGTTTGGCAGAAATAAATTGGATATATGATTTACATTAAATAGGAATTAATTAGATAAATTAGCATATTTCTTAAGCTTTTTTTGGTAATAGACCAATAAAAACGTGAAAATTACTTTTTCGATAGCAAAAAAAAAATCAATGACAGATGTCAGAAGAAGAAGACGAAAAAACAATAGGTTGATGAGTGTCCGATTACACTGACCTACAAGAATGACGGCCTACACCCAACCGGCGGTCGCATGATTCTGATGCATGGCGGCATGAAAGTATATCAGAATCTGCATGAAAACTGTCGAGGCTTCGGATAATCGAGTACATACAAAGAAAAATTACTCTAAATTTAAAAAGATCGTTCGTTGGATTAAAAGTTCGCGTTGGTGAATATTCGTAGAAAGTTCAAACTTTTCAATTTAAAAGTTGGAAAGTTTTTGATACTACCATGCATTTATGGAACAAAATCGTTGTATTGGTAAAAGTATTTTACTTTTATTTGGAAAAGAAACCTTTTATGGCAAGAATACACAACATTTAGCACTACAGGGATAATTTCAGAAAAATGTGCTTGGTTTTTTACATTTATTTAAAAAAATTAAACAGTATGTTAGAAAAATCCTTTTTATGTATTTAACGCTTCTCCACTAGCTTCTGCTTCATACGGTACGCCACCGGTCACTTCCGAATACCCCAGTTTGGTCGGTTCCGGATGGAGGCTTCGACGCGACAGCAGTGTAACACGATGGTCACGTTTCCGGCCTCAATCAGGACAGTCTTGGAGGAGTTGGCCATTGATTCGGGAAGGGTGGTCGACGTTTCCCGGCTGGAAAGTAAAGTGCCTGAACGGGGAGTTCCCAATCCTGTGAACGGCCCGAGCGGTTTAGGCTTTCAGGATTTTTGTGATATTTACTTGTAGAGTCAAAACAGATCAGTAAACTTCACTTATCTGTATATTACATTTTTTTGAAGATTACATTTTTGCGGTAACACTCTCACTTTTTACGCGCACGATCACATCACTCAGCTTTTTGTTGCTAATTTCATTACGACCTTCGTCGAGCCAATTCTCTACGTTGAAGCCAGACTTGTCCTCCAGACCTCTTCGCCGAGCCATGCCAGACCCCGAACTCCTAAGTCCCGGGTGGACTCTTCACGGCGGCTAAGTCCCGGCGGACTCTTCACAGCGGCTAAGTCCCGACGGACTCTTCACAGCGGCTAAGTCCCGGCGGACTCTTCACAGCGGCTAAGTCCCGGCGGACTGCGGCCTCCACCGCTAAGTCCGGCTGGACTGGGGCCTCTGCTACTGGTGGCTGCTGGCGGGTCTGGCTGGTCTGGGGCGTCTTCTGGAACTGGACTGGAACAAGAACTGGAACTAACTGGAACTAACTCGAACTAACTGGAACTAACTGGAACTGATTGCCCTCCTCAAGAATTTTGGGGTTTTTATAGTCAGTCCCCGAAAACTCTACTAAATTTTGTTCTATTAAAAGTGGTCCGTTTCGATGAGAAGCATCGATGAACCTCATGAATTAAATTATGCAGACCTCTGCAATTCTTCATGACTTTCCGTATGGTGTAGTGAGTACACCTCAAAATCGGAATCATGGGTTCGAAC
This sequence comes from Culex quinquefasciatus, assembly GCF_015732765.1. Lineage (NCBI taxonomy): Eukaryota > Metazoa > Arthropoda > Insecta > Diptera > Culicidae > Culex > Culex quinquefasciatus. The sequence goes on from NC_051862.1 coordinate 108,649,889, forward strand.
CATTGTCGTGAAACTTTAAATTATGTTATTGGAATATCAAAATTATGTTCCTAAAACATTCTCAAAAATGTTGGTCAATAATGAGAAGGTCGAATTCTCCATTGAACGAACATGCCAATGAATTTGGTTAAGCCACGAGGTCGCTGCACCTGGAAGCACATCCGGAACATGGAGTTGATGAGGCCCTCGGAACGGAGTTCGATTTTGAGCACGTAATCCTAATTCGAGAATGACACAGATTTTTTTTGGCTCACTGTCCAGATTCATTCGGCTGAAGCTGCGCCGTCGCGACGTGAGTGTTTGTGGGCGGGAAGTTGCTAAAAAAGATGGAAAGTAAGTGAAGTTGGCTAACCACTGCACACATTTTCAATACTCACCGGTGCTGTAAACCGCCGGCACCGAGTGCAACATCTGCGCTGACCACCTCCGATTATGTAGCTTTTCGTCGTCCTCCTCTTCGTCGGAGGCCCATCGTGAAAATAAACTTTCGCGTACTTGTCCAAAAACTGGAAGTTAATCTTCTTCAACGCAATCTCGTTGTTCACGCAACGCTTCGGCAGCGCCATCTCCTCGATGATCTCGCCCCAGTCCTCACGCGAATTGACCTTCAATCCCGGGCCACCAGCACCCAATACAACCGGTGCGAATCCACATTCCTACCTCTCATCCTACAAAAACAAACAAAATCAATCACAAACCCCACAAAACACCCAAGCTTCCTTCTTAGGAATTCCGGCCGTGGAACAGCTGCAGTTCCTGCAGGAAGCTGGTCTTGTCCTTTTCGAGCACTCGACCTCGTCCCGCTCCTGCACCACCCTCCTTCGAAGGCGTTCCGCTGCTGCTGTTTGGCTCACGAAGGTATCCGCGTCCGAGTCCTGGCTGCTGCCGCGGTCGGCTTTACTTTGCGTCCTAGACTCACCAGCACCACCGGACCCACCAAAGTGTTTGTTTACATTTGCGACTTAGGCGTACACGGTTACACGAGAACGTCAAAATGAAAGAAATTTTACAGTCGAATTAAAAGTAAAAACTTTTAAATCAGTGAGCAATGAGATTTTCAAAAACTGTAGCAGTAAAAGTTTTCATTTTCAAAACAAGAAAAAAAACTTTTAATGTAGCAAATTTTAACAACTTTTTAATTCAAAAGTAAGTTACTTTTGTCATTACCGTAATATTTTTTTGTGTGTATGGACTGTAATTGGGTCCTAAAATTAAGCTGATATTAGTGTTCACAATGATAAAGCTTATTTTTCTAAGTACAATGACCCTTTGAACGATCGCAAAGGATTTAAAATGGATTTTTAATTCAATTTTTAAAAATTCACTTCCCGGCCCTTCTTGGCAGAAAAGCTCCTACTTGACAGCTCGTTCCAAGGGGACCATAGTTGATCCATCGAAAAAAAAATGTCTTGTTAATAACTTTGTTTTGCATAAAAAATGAAATAAAAAACGTCATCAGAAATGGTTTTTAATCGTGTTTCTTAACGTTGTTAAAAAAATGACAAAGGGCTTTACTACCCAATTTACAATATTTAATCAACAGCCCTCGAAAAAGCTGTTTGTTCGGTAAAATTGAGGAATCTATGACATTTCCCCGAAACCCATATTACCGAAGGGACATTTCCCCGAATGCCACTTCCCCGAAAAGACACTTCCCCTAATAGTCATTTCCCCGAATTCCATTTACCCGAATTTCCCATTTCCCCTAATCGTCCACATCCCCGAAAGTCATTTTCCCGAACAGGCCACAATCCCGAATGCCACTTACCCGATTAGTCATATCCCTGAATAGTCATTTCCCTGAATGCCATTTCCCCGAACGCGGTCAAGCGGAAATGCCCGGTGCCCAGGAGCGCGCGCGCTCCTGGTCACCGGGCATTTTCGCATGACCCCGTTCGGGGAAATAGCATTTGATAAGAAAAAAAATGATGGCAATTTTTATCACATCAAACTACATACAACATTTCTTGAAAGGTTCGTATTGGCCTTGAATGATCAACTTTCTTTTTGGATTCACTAAGAACAGACGTAGCATTTTAGGGGGGAAAGGGTGTTGAAAGGTTTGGTACTATTCATTCAAACACAATGAATATTGTTACAGACTTTTTGTTATATATTCTCAAACCAAATACTTTTAACTTATAGACATGATAATAATAATGCAATAGAAGTTTTGTTATTTTTTATGATTCAAAAAACATACCGTGCGATTTTCGTAGTACAGAACCCCGTTCACACTGATCATTTTATTCACATTGCTTGTTTTGGATTTGGCGAAAAGTATAATCAACAAAAACTTTTATTAAAATTTGTACAAGCCTTATGTACCTATTTGTTCGATTTTTGGGTTCTTGAACACACAACAACTCGATTATCTGAAGACCACGGAAAAATTTCACTTCGGATAATCGAAATTCGGATAATCGAAACTTCGGATAATCGAGTCTGGACTGTGATTGGGTCCTAAAATTAATACATACCATACCAAACAGCTTAGAACACCATACGCGGTGCCCGTGCTGTATCAAGAAGGTTGTTCCATGTTGCTCGGTTCTGGGCTTCAGCTCGCCAGTTTCCTAGGTTGCAGATCTTTCTTAGGTCCGCCTCGATCTGATTACCCCATCGTGCACGCTGCGCTCCTGCTCTTCGGCCAGTGCCGCCATCCGGTCGCGCGCGGTCAAAGAGCATCCTGACAGGATGGTCTTCGTCCATCCTCGCGACATGGCCGGCCCACCTGAGCCTCCCGATTCTCGCCAGGGTGACGATGGTCGGTTCTCCCAGCAGCGCGTGCAGTTCGTGGTTCATGCGCCTTCGCCACTCGTTCTGAGCTGTACGTACTCCACCGTAGATCGTTCGCAGCACCTTCCGTTCGAAAACTCCAAGGGCTCGTTCGTCCTCTTGCCGCAGCGTCCAGGTCTCGTGGCCATAGAGGGCAACCGGTCTAATCAGTGTCTTGTACAGGGTCAGCTTCGTGGCGCGTTGCACTCGATCAGATGTCAAGGTTTTCCGTAATCCAAAGTAGGCGCGATTCGCGGAGTGGATACGAGTCCGGATCTCTAAGCTGGTGTCGTTGTCGGCCGTTACCAGCGATCCCAAGTACACGAATTCGCTCACCTCCTCCAGCACATCGCCATCCACAGCTAGAGGGTGAGTCTTGGGGGTCAACGTCCTTTGAGCCCCTCCCTTTCATGTACTTTGTTTTCGTCGTATTCATGGCCAATCCAATTCGTCCTGCTTGCGTCTTTAAGGCGGTGTAAACCCTTTTCACCGTCTCTAGGTCTCTCGCTATAATATCAATGTCGTCCGCATAAGCAAGAAGTTGGACTGTCCTGTTGCAAATCGTGCCTCTCGTGTCTATACCCGCTCTTCGCACAACTCCCTCAAGTCCGATGTTGAACAGCGCATTGGATAAGCCGTCACCTTGTCGTAACCCTTGATGCGATTGGAAGGGGTCCGCTAGCTCCTGCCACTCGCACGTGACACATCACACGATCCAAGGTAGCCTTGATCAGCCGAGTCAGTTTGTCCGGAAATCCGTTCTCGTGCATGATCTGCCATAGCTGTTCGCGGTCGACTGTATCGTACGCTGCCTTGAAATCGATGAAGATGTGATGTGTGGTCACGTTGTACTCACGGCATTTCTCGAGGATCTGCCGGAGCGAGAAAATTTGGTCCGTGGTAGCCCGAGCACCAGTAAACCCCGCTTGATAGGGGCCCACGAACCTCCGTGCGTACGGTGTCAGCAGACGGCAGAGGATCTGGGAGAGGATTTTATAGGCCGCGTTGATAAGCGTGATACCGCGGTAGTTGCCGCAGTCCAGCTTATCGCCCTTTTTGTAGATGGGGCACACGACACCATCCATCCATTCTGCTGGTAGTTTCTCCTCCCTCCAGATCTTAGAAATCACCAAGTGGATCGCCCTCGCCAACTGCTCTCCTCCATATTTGAAGAGCTCACCGGGTAACCGATCTTTACCGGCGGCCCTGTTGTTCTTCAGCTGCCTGATCTCCTTCTTCACCGTCTCCAGATCAGGTGCCGGGAACTGTTCGTCGGCAGCGGGCGGTCCAAGTTGGGCTTCAAAGCCGTCTCCATGCGCTACATCGCCGTTGAGGTGCTCGTTGAAGAACTGCTGCCACCTGTTCAACACCTCGCCTTTGTCCATAAGAAGGTTTCCCTCGGCGTCCCGACAAGTGTTGGCTTGCGGCGCATAGCCTTTGCGGGACCGGTTAACTTTCTCGTAGAACTTACGCGTCTCGTTCTGCCGGAACAGCTGCTCCATTTCGGCGCGATCGCGATCTTGCAGCTGGCGCTTCTTGAGCTTGAAGACCGTTCTCTGCTGTTTCAGCGCTTGTTTGTATCTGGCCACGTTCTCATCAGTTGCAGCTCTCAGCTTCACCGCATAAGCTGCTTTCTTCTCGTCAAGTAGCCGCTGGCACTCCTCGTCGAACCAGCGCTGCTTTCCAACTCGGACCGTACTACCTAGCGCGGCTTCAGCGGCACTGCCGATGGCCGAGCATATTCTGCTCCATCCATCGTTGAGCGAGGCAGCGCCGAGTTCCTCCTCCGTTGGCAGGCTCGCTTCCAGCTGCTGCACGTAGTGCTGAGCCGCAGCCGTGTCCTGCAGCCGCTCGGTGTTGAACGGCGGTGGGAGCCGGCTCCGTCGTCGGTGATACGTCGTCGACAGTTTTGAGTGCATGCTTGCACCCACCAGGTAGTGGTCCGAGTGGATGTCCGCACCGCGGTACGTGCGGATGTTCCGTATGTCCGAGAAGAATCGGCCGTCGATGAGGACGTGGTCGATTTGTGTTTTTGTTCGTTGGTTAGGCGATGTCCAGGTGACTTTGTGGATGTCTTTCCGGGGGAAGAATGTGCTCCGTACCACCATACCGCGGGAGGCTGCGAAGTTGATGCACCGCTGGCCGTTGTCGTTCGTGACGGTGTGCAGGCTGTTCGGCCCGATCACCGGCTTGTACATCTCCTCCCTTCCTATGCGGGCGTTCATATCTCCGATGACGATCTTGACGTCCCTCTGCGGGCAGCTGTCGAACTTCTGCTCCAGCTTCGCGTAGAACGCTTCCTTCTCGGCATCGGATGATTCCTCGTGTGGGCAATGTACGTTGAAGATGTGATAGTTGAAGAAACGGCCTTTAATCCTCAATCTACACATCCGGTCGTCGATCGGCTCCCAATCTATCACACGACTCCGCATCTTGCCCAACACTATGAAGCCGGTTCCCAGCTTGTTTTCGGCTCCGCCGCTCTGGTACATGATGAGGTCCAAAGCATCATCCTCCCACATCTTCGCTCCCTTCCAGCACATCTCTTGCAGCGCTACAACATCGAAGTTGCGGGGTTTGAGCTCGTTCAACAGAGCGTACTCATACCCATCGAAACGTAGCGATCTGCAGTTCCATGTTCCGAGTTTCCAATCGGTGTCCTTTTCGTGCCTAGGTCTATGCCGTTTGTTCCGGATCCTTATTCCTTCTTGATTGTTCGTAATGGTTTTGATTTCGGTATGCAGCCGGATTGGGGCTGCGATACCTAGTCTCGGGGTGGGGCTGCCACCTTGAAGCTACCGAGACCCAGCTCCGGTTTTCTCTCGACACCGTAACGGGGGCCTTTCTCCTAAAATTAAGCTGATATTATTGTTCATAATGATTTCTAAGTACAATGACCCTTTGAACGACCGAAAAGTATTTAAAATGGATTTTTAATTCAATTTTTAAAAATTCACTTCCCGGCCCTTCTTGGCAGAAAAGCTCCTTCTTGACAGCTCGTTCCAAGGGGACCATAGTTGATCCATCGAAAAAATGTTGTTTTGTCAATAACTTTTTTTTGCATAAAAATGAAATAAAAAAACGTTATCAGAAATGCTTCGTGCTTTCATAAAAATTGACAAAGGGCTTTACAACCCAATTTACAACATTTCATCAACAGCATACCCGAAAAAGCTGTTTGTTCGGTAAAATTGAGAGAGAAAATAACTTTTAGTCATGGAAAAAGACTTTAGCGAAAATGAAGATTAGGGAATATGAAAATTCGGGAAAATTTAAATTTAAATAAACGGCAATTGGCGTAAGTGTCACTTCGGGGAAATGGCATTCGGAAAAATGGCCGATTAGGGGAAACGGCATTCGGGGATATAGCCGATTAGGGGAAATGATATTCGGGGAAATGGCATTCGGGGATGTGGCTGATTAGGGGAAGTGGTATTCGGGGATGTGGCCAATTAGGGGAAATGATTTTCGGGGAAATGGCATTCGGGGGAATGTCATTCGGGGATATGAGCTAGACCCAAAATTGAGAGAGAAAATAACTGTTAGTCATGGAAAAGGCTTTAGCGAAAATAAAGATTAGGGAATATGAAAATTCAGGAAAATTAAAATTTAAATAAACGGCAGTTGGCGTAAGTGTCACATCGGGGAAATGGCATTCGGGGAAATGGCCGATTATGGGAAATGGCATTCGGGGATATAGCCGATTAGGGGAAATGATATTCGGGGAAATGGCATTCGGGGATGTGCCTGATTAGGGGAAGTGGTTTTCGGGGATGTGGCCAATTAGGGGAAATGATTTTCGGGGAAATGGCATTCGGGGAATTGTCATTCGGGGAAATGAGCTAGACCCCGTACTCACATATTCGAGCAACCTTGACAGGTCGACGTTTCGGGTGCAAAATACCTCGATTCGGATCTAATGGGTGTCTCAAAATCAAACCCACATACGGAAAATTGTCAACAAATAAAAGGTGATTGTTTTCAAATACTGACCAAGATGGAAATGAATCTCATCGAACAAAGATGGTTTTCTTTCGCGGATATTTTTTTCAAACTTGTCCAAATAGTGTTTTGAAATCCTTTGTGTTTGATTGTCCATGTACAAACTAGGAATCGGTCAAAATTGTGTTTTCACAAGATTGAAAACAACGGGTTTTGCAATCCCGAGCAGACGGAAATAACTTGGGAAGGTCAGTTTTTGATATTGTGAGAAGATCGAAATATGTTATTGGGATGATCGGATTAGTTGTTAAAATAACAAAAATCAATAACAAAGATTTGTTCGAAGAATAACTTAAACTGTTATTATGTTGTTATTGCAATAACAAACCAATAACACAGAAGGAATCATGAAGGAATAACAAGATTTGTTATTTTGTGCGGAGAGGTGGAGCAGCATAATAACAAAAATGTTATTGCACTGGTATGTCTCCATAACAAAAAAAGTTATTGTTTTGGTTTATTTATAATTTGCAAATAAACCTGCAGTTGCCATAACTCCTCTGTACTAGTCAGGGCTGTAGAGTCGGGTACCTCCAAGCGACTTTGAATCCATACTTTGAAGACAACTCCGACACTGGATGCAGGATATGACGTCAACGACGACTTTAGCTCTCCAAAAATACCCGACTTCACAGATTCCGACTCCAAGTAAAAGTTGCTGAAAATTAGATGAATCCGATGCAGTCTCCGAGGTCACACTCCAGCTCGAACTTCAACGTCAGCTCCGACTTCCTGGCTCTGTGAAAATAATAACAGTTTTTGTTATTCACACTTCAAAAATTCTCAATAAATAAATCAATTCCGTTAGCGAATATAACAAAATAAAAAAGAACTCTCAAAAGTTAATTTATCGGATTAATTTTAGCTTGAAACCCCATTTCATGGTGAAATAATGACCCCGATGAAATTGGTCAAAATTATTTCATAGTTCTAGCCAATTTTAGTAAAATCCCTTAGGGGGTATATCAAATAATTAAAAAAATCAACTTTCAAAATTTCAACTTTTTAGAATAATTTTAGCTTAAGGACCCCATTTCATGGCCAAAATAATGACCCCGACGAAATTGGTCAAAATTATCCCATAGTTCTAACCATTTTAAACTAAGTCCTTTAGGGATATATCAAATAATTAAAAAATCAACTTTCAAAATTTCAACTTTTATAATAATTTAAGCTTAAGGACCCCATTTCATGGCCAAAATAATGACCCCGACGAAATTGGTCAAAATTATCCCATAGTTCTAGCCAATTTTAGTAAAATCCCTTAGGGGGTATATCAAATAATTAAAAAAATCAACTTTCAAAATTTCAACTTTTTATAATAATTTTAGCTTAAGGACCCCATTTCATGGCCAAAATAATGACCCTGACGAAATTGGTCAAAATTATCCCATAGTTCTAACCATTTTAAATTAAGTCCTTTAGGGGGTATATCAAATAATTAAAAAAATCAACTTTCAAAATTTCAACTTTTTAGAATAATTTTAGCTTAAGGACCCCATTTCATGGCCAAAATAATGACCCTGACGAAATTGGTAAAAATTATCCCATAGTTCTAACCATTTTAAACTAAGTCCTTTAGGGGTATATCAAATAATTAAAAAATCAACTTTCAAAATTTCAACTTTTAGAATAATTTTAGCTTAAGGACCCCATTTCATGACCAAAATAATGATCCCGATGAAATTGGTAAAAATTATCCCATAGTTCTAGCCAATTTTAACAAAGTCCCTTAGGGGGTATATCAAATAATTAAAAAAATCAACTTTCAAAATTTCAACTTTTTAGAATAATTTTAGCTTAAGGACCCCATTTCATGGCCAAAATAATGACCCTGACGAAATTGGTAAAAATTATCCCATAGTTCTAACCATTTTAAACTAAGTCCTTTAGGGGGTATATCAAATAATTAAAAAAATCAACTTTCAAAATTTCAACTTTTAGAATAATTTTAGCTTAAGGACCCCATTTCATGGCCAAAATAATGACCCCGACGAAATTGGTCAAAATTATCCCATAGTTCTAACCATTTTAAACTAAGTCCTTTAGGGGTATATCAAATAATTAAAAAATCAACTTTCAAAATTTCAACTTTTTAGAATAATTTTAGCTTAAGGACCCCATTTCATGGCCAAAATAATGACCCCGACGAAATTGGTCAAAATTATCCCATAGTTCTAGCCAATTTTAGCAAAGTCCCTTAGGGGGTATATCAAATAATTTAAAAAATCAACTTCCAATATTTCAACTTTTAGAATAATTTTAGCTTAAGGACCCCATTTCATGGCCAAAATATTGACCCCGACGAAATTAGACAAAATTATCCCAAAGATCTAAACATATTTAACAAAAGAAAAATAATAACAGATTGTGTTATGGACACTTAGAAACTTTTCCATTTGTGCGATTTGTGGTAATTTTATTTCTAAGTCAGTATACCGAACGAATAACAAATTTTGTTATTAGGAGAGTTTTTGAAATGTATAACATTTCCTCTTATTGGCGTGTTATTAAACATTTTCAATATAATATCACTTCAATACCAAATATTGTTATTTTATCAGAAACTGTTATTAATTTTTCTTCTTGAAGTTGAACTTCAGGTTAAAATAATAACACTGTTTGTTATTTTAACAGGATTTGTTATTGAAATATTATGAATTTTGTTATTACCGTCTGCCCGGGATGGAATACCACCTGAAATTCTATGTGATAGATTCAAAGATGGATCTTTCAACTTTGTATGGCGATTAGTAGTTTGAATTGTCGTTATTAACATACCTCATCCATATTTGTGCAGTCACTATCTGAATCAGAGCTCATCTCCTGTACCGTATCTGTATCTGATGAAGTCGAGGTTGACGTATTACTTGTACTCGAACATGTGTTGATGCTATTAGCTGTTGTAAATGCTTGTAAAAAATCCTGAAAAAAAATCAAAACAAACCTATTTATTTCATTTGAGACACATTTTTTGTAATTAAATATACTTTATTGAATCTTCTTATAATAACTACATTTGATTTACATAATAAGTGGTTTGCTGTGGCTCTTCAGCATTAGTTGGCTTTTCATGATTTAAATCGAGGGGGATGACACTTCGCGATTTGATAAAAATCGCGCCAAATCGCACCAAATTCCTGTATTCTTGCTCATCTTTCCTTCATCGCGCCAAATCGCGCCAGATCACGCTCATCGTGCTCAGATCGTGCTCGAATGAGTTTTTTCATTCATGCAGTCAGGGTTGCCATAAAATATTCATTCAAGCAGTTTTCCATGAAACCAGCCACACGGCTGAACTGTTTGTTTTTGTTGTTTCGAGCAGTCAGAGAATGTAAATAAACAAAGATCTTCGCATCAGATATTCGGAACGGAACTGCAACGGCACGTAAAGTGGTTTTCGGAATGGCAGCGGAAAAACGAAATTAAAACGAATTTAAGTTCGACTACAAAATTTCCGCGTGTTTATTCGAGAACGTTTTACTTGGGAATGCTGTTTGACAGCAACACTCGCGCCGTCATGTTGGTACCACTTCCGGGGTACAGGGTTGGTTTAGTTGGCAGAGGTTGCCTTCCCAACACCCCTGCTCAACCGCTGCAACGCTCCAGTCCGATAGCGGAACACTGCTTGCGAAAAGCTGCTACAGGTAGCCCCTTCGTCATCATGTCCGCTTGCTGGTTCGCCAGCATGATCCGCTTCTGCTTGATGAGGTCACGGATGAAGTGAATCTTGACATCAACGTGCTTGAGACGCCCGAAGTCTTTTGCTTCCTCCGCAACCCGGATCGTTGATTGGTTGTCTTCGTGAACTCGGACCGGTTCTTCTGGCTTGAATCCGAGATCTTGCAGGAGACGTCCCAGGCACAACTCGTGACACACCGCTGCACAAAGCGCAGTGAGCTCAGCTTCAGTCGAAGATATCGAGACCGTCTGTTGCTTCCGTGTGATCCAGGCCACCGTCGATCCGAACACCTTGAAAATCCCACCGCTTACCGACCTTCTGTCCAGCACGTCGTTCGCCCAGTCTGCATCGGCGAAGACTTCCACGGTTGGCGCTTCCAAGTTCTTTCGGTACACAAGGCCAACGTCGAGAGTTCCTTTGATGTAGCGCAGAATCCGTTTGAGGTGTTTCCAGTGCGCTTCGTTCGGGCAACTCTGATACTGGCTCAAGAAGTTAACCGCTGCTGCCAGATCCGGCTTTGTGGTGAGGCAGGCGTAAGTCAGGCACCCGATGAGCTCTCGGTAGGGCTGACTCGTCCGTTCCTCCTCCGTGCCCTTGTGCAGCTTCAGGCGACTTTCGATGGGAGTGGAAACAGGTTTGCAGTCATCCATCCCAAATCGCCGCAGCAAACTCTCCATGTACTGTTTCTGGCTGATCCGCATCACGCCTTCATCCCGGTTCCGTTCGACTTGCATCCCGAGAAAGCACTTTATCTCTCCGACGTCGGTCATGTCGAACTCGTTGAAGAAGCAGCGTTTGATCGTCTCCACTGCCTTCAGCGTCGTGCCGGCAATAACGATGCCATCGACGTAGAGCACGATGATCAAAGTCTGCCGTTCGTCCTTTCGTGTGTAAAGGCACTGATCGTTCAGGCTCCGCTTGAACTTCAAACGATCCACGACGAAGTTGTTGAACCGCTCGTTCCAGGCGCGCGACGCTTGCTTCAGGCCATACAGCGACTTCTTCAGGCGACAAACGAGATCTGTCCCTTCCTCGAAGCCCTCAGGCTGAGTCATGAAGATCTCCTCTTCCAGGGTTCCGTTCAGGAACGCCGTGCGCACATCCATCTGGTGCACGACGAGCTTCTCACGATTGGCAACGGCAAGAACCGTCCGCAGGGTGTCCAGCTTGGCGACGGGTGAATAGGTTTCCCCGTAATCGAATCCCTTGCGTTGGCTGAAACCTCGTGCCACGAGGCGCGCCTTGTACCGAACTCGATATCCATCCAATCCGCGCTTGACTGCAAACACCCACTTGCAGCTCACGGGGGCTCGGCCATCCGGGAGTTTGGCCAGAGTCCACGTGCCGTTCTTCGTAAGCGATTTCATCTCGTCATACACCGCCGCCTTCCAGTTCAGCCAGTCACTTCTCTTGCGCGCCTCAGCCAGCGAACTCGGGACATCGTCCACGTAGCTGGTTGCGTTCAGCGCGAAAGCTGCGTACTCGACCTGGTAGTCCTTGTGCCAGTCCGGTGGATTACGCGGACGCTGCGGCCTGCCGCCGCTCGGTCCTGGTTCTGGCGGATTCTCGACGTTCGGCTCTTCTTCGTGTGGTTCACCTTCGGATTCCTCCTGCAAACTTTCATATTCTTCGTCTGTCTCCACCTGGCTTTCTTCCGGTTCTTGCTCGTCATCGGCCGCAATCGAATCTTCGTCGGCCTCAGGTGACGGCAACAGAGCCACGTCTGAGTCGTTCCACTTCGCCTTGTGTTCGGGCTTCTCCAGTTCCAGGAAGTCCACGTCTCGTGTGTGCACAATGCGCTGCATTTCTTGGTTGTAGATCCGGTAGCCGCCGCGGGTGTAACCGAGGAAGATCCCCTTCCAAGCTTTGGGATCCAACTTCTTCCGCAACTCCTTCGGCACATGCGCGTACACGGGACAGCCGAAAGCACGCAACTTGGAGACGTCAGGCTTCTTACCTTCCCACTGCTCGTACGGCGTCACATCCGGAGGAAGCGCACTCGAAGGACTGCGGTTCGTCAGATACGCCGCTGTCTGGATCGCTTGATCCCAGAACTTCTTGTCAACACAACTGTCCTCGAGTATGGCTCGAGACTTCTCGACGAGGGTGCGGTTGAACCGTTCATCTTGGGTGTGTATGGCGCCGTCCACTCCACCTGGATGACCTCCTGACAGAACTGCTCGAACTCGTTGCTTCTGTACTCCCCGCCGTTGTCGCAGCGGAGCCGACACACTTTCTTCCCGAACTTGGCGGTCGCCATGGCCTCGTACATCTTGAAGTACCGAAGACCTCGCTCTTCGCCTCCACCAGGTAAACCACGACGAAGTGGCTCCAGTCGTCGATGAAGGTCACGAAGTACTTCGCTCCGTCCAAGCCGTCCGGCGAAATGGGTCCGCACACATCCGAGTGTATCAACTCGAGCACTCGCGACGAACGTTTGCCTTCGCGCACTGCAAACGGCTTCCGGGTTTGTTTGCCGAGCACACAAGCTTCGCACGTAACGAGTTCTTTGCCGTTCTGCCCACCGTTGAGCTTCAAACCCGAGACCATGTCCCGGCGAATCAGCTGGTCGAGCGACTTCGCGTTCAAGTGGCCGAACCGACGGTGCCACAGCTGGACGTTCTTCGGCACGAGTCCGCACGTTAACATCGACTTGTTTTCGTCAACGCGCGCGCGCACGAAGTTCAAACGGTACAGCTTCCCGACTCGTTTTCCACTCGCGACGAGCACCGACCCACGGTAGATCGCGACTTCACCTTCGGCGTAGGTCACACGCATTCCCGCATCGTCAACACGCATGACCGAGAAGAGATTGCAACACAACCGGCACAAACAGAACAATTTCGATCGTGCAGAGAAGGTCCTTGTCGTTCACTTTGGAGATCACTTTAACCTTGCCAGAATGCTTGGCCACGATACACTCGTCGTTCTTCGTGATTGCAATCTAGACCGGACACTTCAGTGGTTCGAGTTCCACGAACAAGGACTTGTCGTTCGCGAGGTGGTCTGAGCAGAGAGCTCGAGCTCCCCGAGCAGGGGTAAATAACACGGGAATACCAAATTTTGGTATTACTTGGGCAAATAACAGGGACCAAAATGTGCCCTTGGTTGCCCAGTAATAGATGGTAAAATACCATTAAATCATAACGAAGTCTACACAGAAAAAAATATGTAAACTTCCACGTCATGTAAACTATGTTCTAAATGTGAATATGCTCGATGTAAAAATTAAATACGATGTAAACGCATAAATCATATGTAAAAACCTGTTATGTAAATTGAAAACAAATGTAATTGATGAATCTCATGTAAACGCATAGTTTTTTTTTGCCGTTTTCAATAATTAAAGATCATGTAAAGGTCAAATTCAATGTAAAATATTGTTCATGTAAATTAAGAATCATGTAAACTCTAGTGAAAATCTTGTTTGACAGCTGTGGATTGTTTTCAATTTTAATGTTTGTTCGGAAGAGAGTGGAAGTGTTTTACATCTTAACAGCTCGTTGTAAATTTGTGAAAGAATTATCTCGTCGACCGAATTGTTGCATCTTCTGCCTGACCTTTGATTGCCTTTGACTGTCCATGTTCCCCTAGAGGGGAATCGATCACAGATTTGTCAACAGGTGCAACGGAGTCTGGTGGAAATAATAACGATGCAGTTCTCAGAGCTGAAAGCTGAAAGAAATCGAGACAGCCGGTTGCGGTAGGTCCTAAACAAAATTACTAGTTATTTTCTTTTCTCAAAATTATTTAATCCTACTGACAGATACACTTATAGGAACTTGTTTCGCTCGATTATAAACAGCATATTTCGTGTTGATGCCCGGGGGATAACTTCTAGAGCAATATTTGAATCGGGAAAGCTGTAATCATTTTGCAAACTCCGAGCCGACCGAGCCGACAGATAACTATTTGACAAAACCTGCATTGTTAAAAGGAGCTATTGTTTACATTTTGAGATTTGTAAACTTACTAGTTGTTGTGGAATTTGCAAAATATTTCCAGCTGTCTTTTCCCATTTCTCTTGTTGATTCAGACTTTTCACTCACTCCGAGTTAGGCAACGGACGAATCTTTCCTCCTGCGTCAGGCTAGATCCGGCTTCCGGCGGATGCTGGACGAAGTTCGTTTGAGACAGTGCATCACGCGTTGTCTGACACGGGCAGATGCATCATCCGGCAAGTTGGAACTAATGTGGGCCATCGCCTTTCTCCTCAAAGCACCAACAGAAGAGCTGGAAGACGGTCTGGCACTACACCGATGAACGGCGCCCAGTGTGGGTGACTCCTTAATCGAACCGCTTTTGTTGATTGTGCCACGAAAATGGCAAGAAAAACTAGTTTATAGTAACAGTTTCTAAATTACTGCGCAAATCAAAACAATTTTTCCTTGGATGGAAAAGTATTCTTGGGGCCCTAGAACAGTGTGAGACTACTTGTCAAAAAAGAAAGGCGATGTACGATGCAAGGTGCAAAGGGGGTGGAATCGAAAAAAAAAGACATAATCCAAAAGGCATAAATATTTATGTCCGTAAAAAAGGTGAGTATAAATATTTTTTCCAACTTGTTTGTTGTTTAATAAATTTAATAAATTTTAAAAATATTTGATTTTTCTTTGTTAAAAAAACTCAAATTGATTGTTTACAAATTGTGTATATGTTGATAATGGATTTCGCTAGGTTTTTACCACCCTTTTCCTAGATTTGAAGATTTGAAACAAACAATTTCTATGAAACCAAGTCAGTATCTGAAACAGTCATAGTCCAAATCCAAATCTCTATACAAGCACAAATGAAACAAAATTGTAACATGCTATCTCGAAAAATAAAAATTAAATTGAATTGAAAAATATGTTGATAATATTCACGCTACAATCGAAGCTACGATAGTTTTGAATATTGATCTCAATTTGAGATGAGTTCAATTTAATTTAATTTAAAATTCACTCTTTGTTTATGGAGTCACATTGACCCGTTTACATTGTTTTGCTTGAAGTTATCAATAGAGCTTTATGACGTTTCGCGTACGCACACTAGCGCACCTTTTGGTTTTGCTGGCTGACAAAATTTAACCTCACTTTATTTTCGTGTACATACACGCAATACATACGCACAACATACGCACGTAGAATTTTTTTTTCTTATATTTATTTCATATTTTGCCAGCACCACTTTATGATTTTCACACTGCACCTACATCGTTACTTGCATTGCTCCTTTGGCAGGACCGTAATGCAAAACAGAATGTCAACACAGCTCCAACAAAAAGTTGCTGTATTCGTCAGAGGATTAAAATTTAGACTCAGATATTAAATGCAGAATTTTGTCAAAATGTTCAGTGTCCCCGGAGCCGGCTGCATCAAATCGACTATACCATTAAGGTGGCCAAGGTGGGTCTGTTAAACTAGGAAATGCTGCACCCTTCCTACTGAAGATCACCCCGGTCGATTTCGACCGCGGGATCACGGCTGGTGCCCGTACTTTGAGCCCTTGTGATGCAAGGGGAAGATTTGACCCAGTGGTGCGACGACCGCTATCCGTCCGTCCGTCCGCTGGTGGCTTATTACGACGGGCAAAGGGCGATCCTACAGCGTGACCAGCGGCATGAAGGCCACCACCGTCGCCGGCAAGGTAGAATGCAAGCCGAGTGTCGTCGCAGGTCATACTAAATCGTTGCCAGATCCGTTTGAATCACACAGACATCCAGACGCTGATGTTCGGAGGTAAGTTAATTTGTTTTTCGCTTCACAAACCAAAACTTAAAAGCTTTTTCTTTTTCACTTTTTTAGGTGCATGCGTGAGTATGGCGGAATCGCCAATCTACGCCTCGCGCAAAATCAAAATCAGGCTGTTGACCATCCTTGGAGACAATTTGGACACGTAAACGTGGCGCTCTTAATATTTCTTGATGCTCGACCAAACAACCCCGAGTGATTGTCGTGTGCAAGAATCGAGTTGAGCTCCCATTGCAAAAACCGGCCTTTAAATTTGTAGGAGACAACGGAACTTGTGTCGGGCTAACACAACCTGGGTCGAAAGATGACTTGCTCTCAGTAAGATTATTGAATAGTTGGTATACCGTATACCGTAGCTATATTTGAACGTTAAGCCTTTTATTTTACAATTAATGCTATAAAATTAAGGAGATTCATTAAAATTGTAATTTCATTAGAAATGTTACTGGTATTGCTCCGTTGGATTTAAAATCCAATATAAAAGCGGATTTTAGATCCAGCGGAGCAAAAAAAAATTTTTTTCTTTGGTAAATTTACATTATTTTCATTGGAAATTTACACGATTCTACCATATTTTTATTGGAAACATTTACAATGAAAAGCATGTAAATTTCCAATGTATCTAATGTAAATATACATCACTTATCATGATACCTTTTGGTACATGATAAATGATGTAAATTTACAGGAATATTTTTTTCTGTGTAGTATGTGGAAGGGCACAACAATACCAAACCATGTTATTCCAAGGGTAAAATAATACCTTAAAATAAAACCATTTCAATACCAAGTTGAGATCTTCTGGATTTTTAACATTGCTTGAATACCAAAACTTGGTATTGCCATGGTTTAATTTTTAGGTATTCCCGCGCCCTTGGAAAATCAGATTTTGTAATTCCTGTGGTCTTCCAAATACATGATTTTGGTATGATTTCATGGTATTTTACCATCTATTACTGGGCAACCAAGATCACATTTTGGTCGCTGGTATTTGTACAAGAAATACCTAAATTTGGTATTTTCATACCATTTTTAGTGCAACAGTTGCAGTTAGTGAAAAAACGGAAATGATCCATATGCAACAGCCAAATCTACTCACCTGATGATTCCATGTTGTTCTTAGTGATATTCTTCACCACATTGAATGCATTTGTCATTGATGAACGGCCTGTGCTTGAAGTTCTTGAAGATTCTGAAAAATAACAAGATTGAAAAATAAGCGTTATTACAATGAAACTGGATTGAAATTCACTAAAATTCTATAATCTGTCGATTAACTCGTTTTTCAAAGTATTTGGTTATCCCAACTCAAAGAAATTTCAACGTTTAAAAAAAAATCTTAGTGGGTATATAAAAAAAATTGAAAATCAGCTTTAACATTTTTGGGTTTCAAGTCATTTTAGCGCAAAATTAATTATCTCATAAAAATTTATAAAAAAAAATTCCCATAGTTTCAGAGGAATTTGATAAAACCTTTCAATACCAAAATGTGGCATCCTGACTTAGAAATTTTTCCACAATGTCAACTCATTTCTTTAGGGGGTATATCAAAAATGTTTGAAATCAAGTTTGAAATTTCCGGATTTCAATGAAAGCATTCGCTTTGAGACATCATTTAAGCGCAAAATTAATTATTTTGTCAAAATTGGTTAAAAATTTCCCATAGTTTCAGAGGAATTTGATAAAACACTTAAATACCAAAATGTGCCATCCTGACTTAGAAAATTTTCCACAATTTCAAGTCATTTCTTCAGGGGGTATATCAAAAATGTTTAAAATCAAGTTTGAAATTTCCGGTTTTCAATGAAAGCATTCGCTTTGAGACATCATTTTAGCGCAAAATTAATTATTTTGTCAAAATTGGTCAAAAATTTCCCATAGTTTCAGAGAAAATTTGATAAAACACTGTAATACCAAAAGAATACCAAAATGTGGTGTTCGACCATTGATAAATTCTCCAATTTTGCAATATCAAAACAATACCTTTAATTGGTATGATAGCACATTTTGTTCTTGCATAATCCTTAAGACAAATTTTAAAGGGTCCAGGAATACCAAAATTTGGTATTGATACCAGAGAAAGGTATTATTACGCATTTCCCTTGTTATTTACCCATGCTCGGGGCCGCATTCACTCGAACCACTCGTCCTATGGAAAACATTCGTGGCCAACCGCACGTCCAAGATTCTGCAGTTTCTGTCGCGCAAACACTGGCTCCACGTGTCGTCCAAGAACAACCCGGCCGACTGCGCGTCCCGGGGAATCACGCCGCTTGAGCTGCTGATGCACCCCCTGTTTTACGGCCCCAGCTGGCTGAAAGAGATCAAGAATTACTGGCGCATTGAACCACTGGGCGAGATCGAAGAGGATGAGCTGCTGGAGATGCGAACTACGATCCCCTGTCCGTTTCGTGGTGCGACCACGAAACGCTAACTTTCCTACTCACCCGCTACTCGGATCTGGCTCACATTCGGCGCATCTTGTGCTGGATCAACCGTCTGCGGCTCAGCTCTCGGGCTCGTCGCACCAACGCGCCCAAACTGGAAGGACCGCTGACGCCAAAGAAGATCAACGACGCTTGCTTGCAACTGGCGCGAGCAGCTCAACACGACAGCTTCCAGACGGAAATCGATTGCCTGGTCAAGAATGCACCGCTTCCAAGCAACAGCAAGCTCAAGGCTTTGTTTCCGTTCGTCGACACAGATGGCACTCTGCGGGTTGGTGGCCGACTCCAGAACTCCAACCAGCCGTACGACGTGCGCCATCCTATGATCATCCCGAAAGAGCATCGGTACACGAACTTGCTGCTGTCAGAAGTCCACCTTCGCAACCTGCACGCAGGACCAACTCTGATGATCGCCACACTCAACCAAAGATATTGGATCGTTGGCTGCCAAACGGTGGTGCGTGGCTACGTTGCGAACTGCACGCGCTGCTGCAGAATGAAGGCGAAAACCGCGACGCAGCTGATGGGAAGCCTGCCTTCCGTATGGACGAACCCGGCTCGTCCTTTCGTGCACTGCGGTGTGGACTTCGCGGGTCCATTCCTCGTACGCACCTCCAACCTTCGAACGGCCAAGACAGTGAAGGGTTACGTCGCTGTCTTCGTTTGCCTCGCGACTAAGGCAGTGCACCTAGAAACCGTTTCCGACCTGTCCACGAGCGCGTTCTTGACCGCCCTCAAGCGCATGTTCGTCCGTCGTGGGATAAGCAGCGAGATCTGGTCCGACCACAGAACCAACTTCGTGGACGCGAACCGACGCATCCGAGAGCACCTGCAGTCACCTGAGTTCAACGGAGCTGTCAACCAGTACCTGTCGGACCACAAGGTGAAGTGGACGTTCATCACTCCATCCGCCCCCCACATGGGAGGAATCTGGGAAGCGGCGGTGAAGAGTATGAAGAAGCACCTCCAAGTGGTGCTCGGGAACACGGCGCTGACGTACACAGAAAAAAATATGTGAATTTACACGTCATGTATACCGCATTTTGCATGTAAATTCACTTCATGTAAAAATGAAATACGATGTAAACATTTAAATCATATGTAAACTACAGTAATGTAAATTTAAAAACAATGTAAATGTTGAATTTCATGTAAATACACGATTGTTTGCCATTTTTGAATAATTACGCATCATGTAAAAGGCTAATTCAATGTAAAATAGTCTTCATGTAAATAAGAATCGTGTAAATTCAAATGGAAATGTTGTTTGACAGCTTAAAGTTGTTTTCAATCATGTTGTTTGTTTTCAAGAGAGTGGCAGTGTTTTCAAAAGATTGCTCGATGATTCAGTCGATTTTGACAGACAAATTGATAGATTATTAACAACACGTCTAAATCCATGAGAGGTTTGTCGCGTTGGTTGGTAGAATATTGTTTTGTTTTGGGTTCTGGGAGAAAAAAAAATCATCGGTAAGGCGGGAAGGTGCGAGTAGTCGGTCTGACGAAGCGGAAGCTGTGACGCATTTACTAGAGCTTCCTGAAGGAGTTGAGCCGATTACGGTAAGTTTCAAGAACTTTAAACTTCTCAAAATGTTTCATATCCAACGAAATCTTAAATTTTAGATACTTGCCCCGCTGGCTTACGAGATATTCAACGTTGTAGTCTCGGGGTTTTTGCTACACAGAAAAAAATATGTGAAATTACCCGACACGGAAAAAATGAATCACATGTAAACTCAGTTGATGTAAACTTGAGATTCGACGTAAACGGTTGAATCACACGTAAAATCATGTTTTTACATATAATTTGTTGGAAATTTACATCAAATTGCATTTAAATTTAAATGTTTAATGACGTGCAAAAGTGTTACATCATAAATATTTTTTTGTGTGTAGGCAATGCCTAATCACCCGAGCGTAGGGCGTACCTGGCGGAGCACCTCTTGCCTCTTTCATGTGGACGAGGTCATTGTGTTTGACGATTGCGGGTCCGGGACTCAGGTACGGACTAAGTGGCAATCGTTGACACCGCTTAAGGAACAACCTCAGTGCGTCGTCCTTAACTTTTGCTGCCTGCTGACACCGTTCAATTCTCAGCAGCACCATCGTCTGGGTTGAGGTCAAGTTTCGCAAAGCTATCATAATCAACAAACAGTCCAGAAACAACGAATCTTCGATGGTGAACGTTAATCTGCTGAACGATGTTCTTATGGACACTAAGTTGGAAGTCGGAGTGCGGGTCATGGTCAAAACGCCTTCTGTGGTCGTTCTCAAGCCGATGAAGATTCGAACTAGTCTTTAAGCCGTCGCAACCGATGCAGGTGTTTACTGAGTCGGTACGGTACGGTAATACGGTAATCCGATATTGGAACTAACCTTCAGGAGCCAAAAAAGCCTCAAGTACAAACATGCTTTGGCCGCTTTCGAAGAAACTGGCCCCGGACACCGGCGTTCAGCAGTACACCTTCAACGAAAAGCGAAAGAACCCGACGATTGGTCCACCTGCGGAAAAGATCCTCAAACGAAGCCACTTAAGCTACATCGGATGAAGGAATATCGCGATTCGATTATTAAATTTAACAAAAATACGCGAACATCAAAATTTGATTAGTTTTGTTCGAAAGATTTAATTTATTGAAGCCCTCCAAACGTGTGAGACTACCTGTCAAAAATGCTATCGGCGATGCCAGGGGCAACCGAGGGGAAATCGAAAAATGAACTAAACCAAAAGGTATAATTCACACGGAAAAACAAGTGAGTACATTGCAATTTTATAAAAATTCAAAACATTTTAAACATCATTTAAACATGATTATCAATGCAGAAAAATGCATTTTAGATTGTTTTCAGTTGATTAGACTTCTATTTTCATGGAAATTTTGAAGTTTTTTGGAAAAATATTTTTTTTGCCTCCTGATTTTTCAGACCAATTTTGGGGGGTGACATAAACTTTGAAAAATATTTGCAACGGCCTAAACAAACAGTGCATTAAGCCCTCGTCAGTGTATGTTCATATTTAAAAATGCATTGTTTTTACAAATTCACGTTGGCCCATTTACATTATTTTGCTTGAATTTTTTCATGCGCAGCTGTGAGGTATAATTTTTATGTCTTTTATTTGTTATATATTTTGCTAGCACCGCTTTAGCTTTTTTTCGCTACACCTACATTGTTTATATTGCATTGCATCTTTGACAGAACAGGAACAGAGGGGCGAAAGTCGAAAAACAACACAGGAAAAAGTTTTCCTTCGGCAAATTTGTGTGGCTCAGCGTTTACTATCCGGGTTGGCGAATGTCCACGGAGTGTTTCAGAACGTGATCAGGCTACCGTGCTGTCACGGTCGAAGGTAAGAAATGCGCAGCAAGTCGGAGACAAGACTTAGTTTGTTGGCAGAGACTTGCCCCTGAGGGATTTTCTGCTACGAACCAGTTCACAGGTTAATGATATGTTTTTTCTCTGTTACAGGTGTGAAAGTGGTTCGGTTACCTTAGCTCCCCGGTCAAACAAGGTCAGATCGAGCGCCGCATTTACCTATATTATAGACGGAGGTAAGTCCCGTTTATTCTTCGCAATCCACAAACCAAAACTAAAACTTCGTTGCTTGTCCTATTTAGATGCATGCGTCAGTACAGCGTCCGTCTCCAGGCTGGTGTCCACGTTCCTGTCAGTGTATGATGGCCCCGGACGATGTGTTGCCATTGATCAAATCGAAATCAAGCTGTTGGACATCCCCGAAGGCAAGGCGGTTACGTTTGCGCGAAATGATGGCGAGCGCTTAAGATACCAGTGGGTGGCTTGCTGCGATTGGCGATTGCTCGCTTCTGGGCTGGGTGGTGTCCAATATCGATTTCCTTTAAGATGCGTCCGGTTGCATCTGGAAGCGATTAACCCTGTGAACCTGTAGTTGGTCTATAGATGACTAATGCCAAATTATCTACAGGTAAGTAGCCTATTGGAAAATGCATATGCTCTTTAGATAGTTCAGTATTTTTGTCTCAAGTTTTGCTTACCTTTTCTTTTTCGTAACCATTCTACATGACACTTGCGACTTGTTTTATGTTAGCACATTGATTTTAAAATAAAATTAACAAAGTCAAAAAGTAAAAGAGACAGAACAAACTTTCTTTACTCTCAACAAGGTGTATTGCTTACAGATTGTCTAGGGAAACAGATTGGCCAATGTTTCTGGACACCAAACCCGCTGGACACCAAACGCCCTTCACGCACAGCAAAACTGGCAATGTTGCAAGCGCAAAACATACGTTGCCAGTGCCTGTTTATTTTGCATTGGCCAGTCTGTTTCCCTAGACAGTCTGTAGTATTGCTTCGTTGGATCTAGAATTCGTAAAACAAGCGAATTTTGGATCCAGCGGAGCAAAAAAAAATTTTTTGGTTCGGCAAATTTACATTGTTTTCATTGGAAATTTACACGTTTTCAAAATATTTTGATTGGCAATGTTTACAATGAAAGTCATGTAAATTTCCGATGAATCTAATGTAAATATACATCATTTATCATGATACCTTTTGGTACATGATAAATAATGTAAATTTACACAAATATTTTTTTCTGTGTACGAGGACCTTTCGACCGTCTTGACGCAGATCGAGGCGTGCTTGAACTCGCGTCCCTTGTGCCAGCTCTGCGTCGCCTGACTCGTACGAGGCCCTCACGCCGGGCCACTTTATCATCAACCAGCCGCTCAACCTGCTGCCGGAACCGGACATCAGCCACATCAAGGAAGGCCGTCTGGACAAGTGGCAACGGATTCAGCGCCACGTCAACGAGATCTGGGCACGCTGGCGTGACGAATACGTGGCCACACTCCAACACCGGAACAGGTGGCAAACGGTGCAGCAGAATCTGGATCCGGGACAGCTGGTCCTGATCAAGAACGAGAACACACCACCTGCGGAGCTCGCAAGGATCGTCGCAGCACATCCGGACCCGTACGTGCTGCAAAAAGTAGGTCTATTCCCGTACTTGCAGAATTGCAAAATTTCCGCAGCTTCTGCAGAATTCTGCAGCCAGCATGAGTCACTTTTTTGCAGCACGTTCCCGTACTTTTCAGCTCGCTCTCTTCATCTCTCTCTTTTGCAGAAGTTCTGCAAGGAGAGAAACCGCAAAACTTTTGCCTGGGTAGCGCGTTCCAGTACTTTTTCTGCAATATTGTACACAGTTGAGTGGATTTACTCAAATTGGGTATTTTTTTAAATATTTAAAAGTTTATTTCTAGAACTTATTGTTCTATGCAACTCAACATTTTATTTAAAAAATCAAGCCTGTACAATTTTTAAGTAACTAGAAATTAATTATGCTTAGGTAGAAATTATACATTAGAAACAAAACTTTGACATTAGGTAAACAATTTTAGAAATAAGAGTACGTTTAACTAATATAATTTAAAAATGACAGCCATAAACCTTTAATGGTTAAAAAAAATCTAAGAAATTTTAATTTCAAAAATAAGTAAAATTTGAAAATGCTGTAAATCCAAAATTTCGAATCTTTAAATCCTTTAAATCTGAGTTTCTAACCTAAAATATGACTCCAATGTGTAGTTTTTTTTATTATCACCTAAACTCCCATCCATAAAAATATCCCGCTTAGAGGGTGACGATTCTAGAGATTTTCAATTTCCCGGGAATCGAGAGTTGAATTTGGCAATTTCCCGGGAATTCCCGGGACCCGGGAGTTTTTTTACTATGCCAATAGTGGCACAATTTAAAAAGAAAAGTATTAAATTCGTTACTCATTCGTTAAATTAAGTATCCTAATAATTTAGAGGAACTATATAGTTTACTTTAATAGTTTAAAATATTTAAGAATCATAATTCGCACTGAGTGATTTTTCAAATGTTGCACAAACTTGTTCCAAGAACTTCTTATTATTAAATTTTTGTGAAGTAAAAACATAGCTAATATATAATTTTCCTGTATCGAGATTCTTGCAATCACAACCCTGGCAACGCTTGAGCCAGCAACAACACGGTGTTCGACGCTCTTAAAGTTTTTTTTCGATTTTAACGTCGCGAGTTACCAGTTTATCCGCGAAACTGCCTCCCCGAGATGCCGAAGTCCGGCCGGGGCCGTGGCAGCTCGAGTGCGGCCTCGAAACATTCGCGAAGTTCCTCCGCCGGCCGAGTGCAAAAAGGTGGTAAACAAACCATCGCCAAAACCACCGCCATCGCTAAAACGAGCGACAGTGTCATCGACAAAAATCTCCTGCACCCGGAATACCGGCCACGTGGGATTTCCCCACGTGGATTCCCTCCGCGTAGTCCCGTGAGAACACGTGGGAGAGTCGCCGCCGGTTCCAGCCAGGTGAACGTACCAAAACTCGACGGCAATAAATCAACGGGTGGAATAAATATCAGCAACCCGTACGATCCCCTCAGCGGGGAAGAGGAAGAAGACGGCGAAACGACCAGTGACGACGACGACGACAATAGCAACATTCCTGAGTCCAGCGCAAAGGAGAAGAACAAGACGCGATCGCAAGAACGAAGGCCGCCGCCTATCTTTGGTCTGGGCCATCTCGAGGGCAATAAATATTCGTTGAAGCTAGGCAAAACTGCTGTGCAAGTAATCACACTCGACAAAAAAAGTTTTGTCGATGTGATTGCGACGCTCAAAGCAAATGGCATAAGGCACTACACATTTAACCATGCTGATGACGTCCCCGTGAAAGTTGTCCTTGGTGGTTATATGGATCGCCCCATTTCGCAGCTGGAGGAACACCTCCAAAATGCGAAAGTACGACCGCGGGAGATAAAAGTGCTCTCGCGCAAGACAACAGAGACACACGCTGTACTTGTTGTACTTCAACCGCGGCACCGTCAAGATCCAGGACCTGCGGCGGATTAAAACGTTGGACGGGTTTTGGGTAAACTGGCGGTTTTACTCGAAACACCCAAACGACGCAGCGCAATGTCACCGTTGCCAGAAGTACGGCCACAGCTCGCGACACTGCAACCTCCAGCCGCGTTGTGTGAAATGCGGTGGCACACACCTTTCTGAGGTGTGTTCACTGCCACGGAAGGTGGATTTGGGGGATGACGCAGCCCAAACCAAGCCGCGCATCAAGTGCGCCAACTGCGAAGGTAATCATACCAGCAATTACCGTGGATGCAGCGCACGGAAAGCATACATCGAGGATCAGGAAAAGAGGAAGAAGAAACCGGCAGCTTCCCGCCCTCCTCACCGCAGTACGAGCACAACCGTTCCTGCAGCTGGGCAGCGTACGGTTCCGTCGAACAATTCAGCGTCTCCTACTGGCTGGGGACGATCTTTTGCCAGCGTCGTTGCCGGTAGCGGCGATTCGGCACAGCAAGAAATAACTGGCGAAGATCTTTTCACCCTGCCAGAGTTCTTCACTCTCGCGGGGGAGATGCTGACGCGGTTCAAGGCCTGCCGTAACAAGGCGGAACAATTCATGGCTCTAGGTGAATTAATGATCAAGTACATCTATACTCGCTAAATTTGAACTGTGATCTAGTTGTAAGCTTTTCTCTCCTATCCTTTTTCCTTAGTAACTCTAGTAAGTTTTTTGAAACTTTTCTTACTTTTTGTTAAGCCCATAGTCAAAACAATAATTCCTCCAACATGGACTAGTGTAACACACAGCTGCAAGGAACTCCAAAACTCTGTTTTGTACACAAATTGAACTTATTGTAACTTGTTTATTCAAAAATAAAAACTGAATTGAATTGAGATTCTTGCAATATGATAAATAACGACTCAAAACAACAATTTAAACTTTTTTCATCATTTTTAAGGTCAACTTTAAATTTGAATTTAAGATATACATAATTACAGTTATCAGGAAAACTGGAGTGTTTACAATTGGCGAACCTTAACTTTACAAAGATTACCGCTCCAGAGTTTTTTTTTACAAAATATAATTAATATTGAGGATGATGTGAAACATAAAATGGCCTTTTACACAAAAAAAGAAATTACCTTGATACAGCGAAATTACCTTAGGTACTAAGAATTAAAAAAAAAATATAAGCATTGCTATGCTCGAGAAAAGATATGGAATTTGAACTTATCATGAAAAAGCTATAACCTCTTAGAAATAATAAATGAAAAAAATATTTCTAGAGTTTTATTTATAACGTCCTATAAACATATGAAACCCAATATATATAGTACATTAAAAAAAACACTGGATTTATAAAAAAAAAACATTAAATTTCATTTCTGGGGTGTAACTGCAAAGTATGTTTTAAGGTAAATTTTGGGGTCCAAATTTTTTTTGTCTTCTCTCGATTATAGTTATTGGAATTTTTGACAAGTTAAAATTAAAAAAAATATATGAATAGAAAGATTAGAGAAACACTGGTTTATTCGAACTTGAACATCAAACATTAAACATCCAATGTTCCAAACAATTTTGAATTTTTCAAATAATTCTTGATTAGTTTATATAGTTTTGCTTCAATGGTTTAAGTTTAAAATTTCCCGGGAGTCTCGACCGAATTTCCCGGGAATCGAGAGGTCCAAAAATGGTCGATTTCCCGGGAATTCCCGCTCGTCACCCTCTAATCCCTCTAATCCAAGCAAGCGAAAAA
Organism: Culex quinquefasciatus; assembly: GCF_015732765.1. Lineage (NCBI taxonomy): Eukaryota > Metazoa > Arthropoda > Insecta > Diptera > Culicidae > Culex > Culex quinquefasciatus. The sequence goes on from NC_051862.1 coordinate 108,677,110, forward strand.
AGGTGGAACTCCAACTTTGCACAGCTATATCTCGGCTCCCTGTGGACAGATTTTCGATATCTAAACAGCAAAAGATGCAGATCTCTAGATAATGTTGCTTTTTTGAAAAATCAAAAATAGAGGCATTTACCCTAAGTTATTCCCGAAACCATAGGAGCAACTTTTTTTCAGCCCTCTTTTTACTATATGTTTTACATGCAGTTATAAAAATTCAATGATAATCTATGTCAAATCCATGCCAGAATGATAGATAATGCTCAGTTATTATACTCAAGACCATTTTTGGTCCAATGTGGCCACTATGGAACCGGTCCCAGGTACTCCGGTGAAACCCGGATTACGCTCTATTGTGGAGCATTTTCGGGAATATTTTGGTGAAGGCAACATGCATATCACAGTTCATAATTTTCAAAATCAAGCTCATTGGTGATTCCCAAGTCCAATTTGGGACCAATCTGGCCACTTTGGGACCGATTCCCGGTACGCCGGTGAAACCCGGAATATGGCAAATTACGGGAGTATTTCTGAATAATTTTTGAAAAGGCATTATCAATGCCAAAGATCATCATTTGCAAATCAAGCTCATCCATGATCCCCAAAACCACTTTGGACCAATCTGGCCACTTTGGGACCGATTCCCGGTACTCCGGTGAAACCCGGATTACGCTCTATTGTTGAGCATTATTGGGAATATTTTGGTCAAGGCAACATACATATCAAAATTCATAATTTTCAAAATCAAGCTCATTCGTGATCGTAAGACCATTTCTCTACCAATCTGGCCACTTTGGAACCGGTCCCGGATTCTCGGATGAAACCCAGAATATGCCGAACTACGGGATTATTGGAGGACAATTATTGACAGGGTAATATGGATGTCAAAGATCATCATTTGCAAAATCAAGGTTATCCATGATCCCCAAGACCGCTTTTGGACTGATCTGGGCACTTTGGGACCGATTCCCGGTACGCCGGTGAAACCCGGAATATGGCAAATTACTGGATTTTTTCGAATCATTTTTGACAGGGCAATACGGATGTCAAAATTCATCATGTTCAAAATTTAGCTCATCCATGATCCCCAAAACCACTTTTGGACCTATCTGGCCATTTTGGGACTGGTTTCCGGTACTCCGGTGAAACCCGGATTACGCTCTATTGTTGAGCATTATTGGGAATATTTTGGTCAAGGCAACATACATATCAAAATTCATAATTTTCAAAATCAAGCTCATTCGTGATCGTAAGACCATTTCTCTACCAATCTGGCCGCTTTGGAGCCGGTCCCGGATTCTCGAATGAAACCCAGAATATGCCGAACTACGGGATTATTGGAGGACAATTATTGACAGGGCAATATGGATGTCAAAGATCATCATTTGCAAAATCAAGGTTATCCATGATCCCCAAGACCGCTTTTGGACTGATCTGGCCACTTTGGGACCGATTCCCGGTACGCCGGTGAAACCCGGAATATGGCAAATTACGGGATTATTTCTGAATAATTTTTGAAAAGGCATTATCAATGTCAAAGATTATCATTTGCAAATCAAGCTCATCCATGATCCCCAAAACCACTTTGGACCAATCTGGCCACTTTGGGACCGATTCCCGGTACTCCGGTGAAACCCGGATTACGCTCTATTGTTGAGCATTATTGGGAATATTTTGGTCAAGGCAACATACATATCAAAATTCATTATTTTCAAAATCAAGCTCATTCGTGATCGTAAGACCATTTCTCTACCAATCTGGCCACTTTGGAACCGGTCCCGGATTCTCGGATGAAACCCAGAATATGCCGGACTACGGGATTATTGGAGGACAATTTTTGATAGGGCAATATGGATGTCAAAGATCATCATTTGCAAAATCAAGGTTATCCATGATCCCCAAAACCACTTTTGGACCTATCTGGCCATTTTGGGACCGGTTTCCGGTACTCCGGTGAAACCCGGAATATGGCAATTTACGGGATTATTTCTGAATATTTTTTGACAGGGCAATGTGGATTTCAGACCAATCTGGCCGTTTTTGGACCAATCTGGTCACTTTGAAATCGGTTCCAGGTTCTCCGGTAAAACCCGGATTACGCTCTATTGTTGAGCATTATTGGAAATATTTTGGTCAAGGCAACATGCATATCAAATTTCATAATTTTAAAAATCAAGCTCATTCGTGATTCTCAAGACCATTTCTCTACCAATCTGTCCACTTTGGAACCGGTCTCGGAATCTCTGGTGAAACCCGGAATAAGGCAAATTACGGGATTATTGCAGATCAATTTTTGACAGGGTAATATGGATGTCATAATTCACCATGTTCAGATCGGTCCAAAAGTGGTTTTGGGGATCATGGATGAGCTTGACTTTGCAAATGATGATCTTTGACATCCATATTGCCTTGTCAAAAATTATTCAGAAATAATCCCGTAATTTGCCATATTCCGGGTTTCACCGGAGTATCGGGAATCGGTCCCAAAGTGGCCAGATTGGTCCAAAGTGGTTTTGGGGATCATGGATGAGCTTGACTTTGCAAATGATGATCTTTGACATCAATATTGCCTTGTCAAAAATCACCAGAGTACCGGGAATCGGTCCCAAAGTGGCCAGATTAGTCCAAAGTGGATTTGGGGATCATGGATAACCTTGATTTTGCAAATGAAGATCTTTTTATTCCCATATTGTTTTGGTCACCGAGAACTGATGTTAATTTAATCTAATCGGTTTTATCGGTGAAATCTGACGCAAATTTTTAGAAGAAAGATAATGAAATTTTTAGGTGGATAGGTCGACTAAGAGTCATAGAAGAAGATATAAAGGACGGAAAACTAAGTCAGCGAAGGGCCATTTGAGGAAGTATGTTTGTGTGATCAAGTCTTTTAGCCTTCTAATTTGGCTCTGTACAAGTACTGAGTGAAACACACAGTAAATGTACAGAGACAAATTATTCCTGCAGCGTCATCCATATGACTCCCGGCCTATCCACCTAAAAATTTCATTATCTTTCTTCTAAAAATTTGCGTCAGATTTCACCGATAAAACCGATTAGATTAAATTAACAAATGAAGATCTTTGACATCCATATTGCCTTGTCAAAAATTATTCAGAAATAATCTCGTAATTTGCCATATTCCGGGTTTCACCGGAGTATCGGGAATCGGTCCCAAAGTGGCCAGATTGGTCCAAAGTGGTTTTGGGGATCATGGATGAGCTTGACTTTGCAAATGATGATCTTTGACATCCATATTGCCTTGTCAAAAATTATTCAGAAATAATCCCGTAATTTGCCATATTCTGGGTTTCATCGGAGTACCGGGAATCGGTCCCAAAGTGGCCAGATTGGTCCCAAAATGGACTTGGGAATCACCAATGAGCTTGATTTTGAAAATTATGAACTATGATATGCATGTTGCCTTCACCAAAATATTCCCGAAAATGCTCCACAATAGAGCGTAATCCGGGTTTCACCGGAGTGGCCATATTGGACCAAAAATGGTCTTGAGTATAATAAATGAGCATTATCAATCATTCTGGCATGGATTTGACATAGATTATCATTGAATTTTTATAACTGCATGTAAAACATATAGTAAAAAGAGGGCTGAAAAAAAGTTGCTCCTATGGTTTCGGGAATAACTTAGGGTAAATGCCTCTATTTTTGATTTTTCAAAAAAGCAACATTATCTAGAGATCTGTCCGCATCTTTTGCTGTTTAGATATCGAAAATCTGTCCACAGGTAGCCGAGATATAGCTGTGCAAAGTTGGAGTTCCACCTTTTCCTCGAGCATGGGAGTTTAGGTGTTATTCATGATGGCGGCATTTAAGAATTTAGGAATTAAAAACATTAAGAATTAAAAAAATTAAGAACAATTCCTTAACGGAGAAATGAGGTGTAAAGTATACACAGAAAAAAATATGTAAATTTACTCGCTATGTAAACATTGTTTCAAATGTAAAATTGCTTAATGTAAAAATAAGATCCAATGTAAAGAGATGAATCTCATGTAAATTATGATCACAGACAAACAGACGTGACTCTCCATACAAATTATTTCTGAAATCCATCGTCCTTAATCAACCCCACCAAATCACGGCGACGCCAGCGCTGCCTGGTGAGCTGATGCCGAAGCGCAGCCCAAACATACCAATACAAATCCATTACTGTCATGTGTCATGTCAGTGTATGCGTGAGACAATCAAGCCTTAACGATTGTAAACATCAACAGCTGACCGACATGATTTTGTTGATGCTGAGCTGATCGTCAGTACCCGATGCAAAAAATAAAAATCAACGTCGAAGATGACGGTGAATCAGTTCTGTTTCCAATGGCAGAACCTCATGAGCCAAATCATGCGGCAGCACCAGCAACGACGCACTACAACCGCAACGATAGAGATCAAACCACTGTTCCTCCCCGTTGCATCCAAGTTCTGTCGAAGATTCCTCCTCCCCCAGGTTTGGAAACATCCGCGGGGAACGTGTCCACGGCGCAGTTAAGTTGCGCCAAACAACAAAAGCAAGGCAAAAGGTTCCAAAAAATGCTGCCGTTAAATTTATATCGAAACAGAACCACAGAAACTGAACTGTGGAAAAAAGATTTTGTGGCGCAACATCGCCAAAAGGCCAAAAGGACGACCAGCAGCAGCAGTCCACGAAGGATAAGCAGGTTGCTCCGAATTAGATGACTCCTCCGCAGTAGCGGGCGCCTCAGCAGCAGCCTCGACATCGGCAGGCAGTTGAACAGGCCTACCAGTTTAATATTGGGGCATGAGGCTATGGCCAAGGCTGCCCCAAACTTTTCCTGCAAAGCCTGGATTGTGATTCTCCGTTAAATTTCCTGAATTTCATAAATTTTTGTGTTCTCATTTGCTGTCTCGCACGTGCTCACGCTCAACTTAAAAACAAAAACACGCATCACACACACTGAGAAAAGACGGGTGAGCTGTCACGACAGCAGCGCCATCAGCGCCGGGTGAGTGGATGCCGAAACAAAATTGCATTTGAAATAACCGTTTTTGAAGGACGATGGTCCGGCACTCGAGTGTCCCGTCTGTTTGTCTGTGTTATGATGATGTAAATTCTAATTCAATGTAATTCATATATTGCATGTAAATTCATCTTGTCCAACAGATTTTAGGATCATGAAAAGCGTGTAAAAAACAAATCTGATGTAAAAAGCACTTCATGTAAATTCCGAAGTAATGTAAATTTCGATTTCAGTTTAAGATTAAAATGACAGCCGACCAAAACAAAACTTTTTCGAGAGCGGTCAGAGTGTGCAGCTGGCGCTTTTAAAAATGTTGGTGGTTAGTTGGGTTAGTTAATTGCCTTTGTGTAGGCAATATTCTGCATCGCTGCAAATCAGGACAACTCGGTACAACTTGTGCAACCCTTATCTTCACAGGTGCGAAATGTCAAAACAAAAAAAATCAAAACAAAGTGAGCCAGCGGAGCCAGTCATTTGCGGCTGTAGTTCGGGAATCGGGAAGGAGTGTTTTTTAAATTCCGTTTTTTAGAGTCGTAGCATATTTGGTAAGTATTTTCCACTTTCTATTCCAAAAATGTATTCACCCAAACTAGGAAACCAAATAATCTTGCCTAGTGATATGTTTGCGGTTGTTTACAAGCGAATTTTCCAACCAGATGTTGCTGTTTTTTTATTCAAATAGTTTTTTTTTCTTGTTTCCGGTGGCGGTCAACCGGAGGATTTGGTAGCTACCCAAAGCAACCGGGAGATGCTATCGGACAGCATTAGAGTAGCGGTTCGAGACGTGCGGTTTGTTGCTGGCCGATGGCGCCCCGGAAGTCGTTCCGCTTTAACGTTTGTTGCTGGAGTCGTCGTTTGCTGGAAGAGATCACTTTGTGAGTTAACCTTAAGGAGGAGAATATAGAATATTTTTTTCATTGCTTAATTTTTATTTAGAGATGAATCTGAGGAACAGAGCAAGAGCAGCACAACTGCTAGATCAGGCTGACAAAGATTGTCAAGGGCTCGTTCTCGATCGTGCGCGAATACAAGCTGCAGCAGTACAACAACTCGGACATGGATGAGGATAAAAGGCTGATCAACACCGCGATCAAGCAGATGCTGTTCGGCTCGGAGCCGGAGCTGAATGGGGCGATGCTGCTGATGGTGTTCCGAATGCTACTTGAGACCATGCACAGCTCGGAGAAGTTGTACTCTTCAATATCTTCTATAAGCGCTATCTGCCGTCATGCTGCTGAACATTTTCAAGGACAAGCCCGCCAACGAGGACTACCACACAGTTCACCTGCTCAGGCTGGTGCTAGAGTGGCTGTTGTTTTGCATCGAGCACCACAACTACCACATAAAGATCTGCATAATCAACAAGGACCTGCTGCGGCAGATACTGGTCCTGATGAAGAGTCCCCACACGTTCTTGGTTCTTGGTGCGATCCGATTTCTTCGGTACAAGCGCCGCCACAACCTGCTCGTGGTCGCCGTCCTTGAGCTGTTCAAGTTTGTTAAGCCGTGTACACGTACTTTGTGGAGTACTTTGACAGCAGACGTTCAAGACGATCAAAAACAAGAACGACCATCAGCAGGAGCGGCTCAAGGAGACGCAAAAGGGCGTCGGTGCTCTGGACAGTGTTCCCTCGATCCTGCGCGGTAGGACGTCCGGCAACTCGACGAGGAGGAGACTGCAACAGAAACATATAATAATCTGGATTTTTTGTCAAAACGACCGCGACGAAGCAGTTTTCAATTTCCTCGCTGGTCTTGAATATTATACTGCATCGCAAGCGTGTTTAAGTGGGTACCTCCTCATCCAACATTCAATATTTTTACTAATATGTTATTCTATTCCAAGTCGGCTCATTGCGGCATGTTACACAAGATTACTAAAATCAAAACCTTTACACGACAGCGACCTACACCTGTTCACAGTGACACACACACCAGACACACCAATCCGGAACTGGCCACCACGTCGCCTATGGAAAGGCTCCGTTCGTTTTTGATCAGGAAGACCCCCGGTTAGTGTATATTTCTGAGAGATTCGCAGCCAAACTTAAAACGCGAAATCAGCACGGGACCACTACTGACAACAGCACAACGCATCGACCTGGTTCAAAAGCAGCATCTTTATCTCGATCGAATCCGCATGTAAGTACAACTTAATTTAAATACATTTTCTAGTGCTAACATCACCTTAAAGATTCTGAAAGCCCCGTCTAAAGAAAAACATCAAATAAAAATTAAAAAATATATAAAATTACCTTTAAACAGATTGCTTCGTTGAATTTAGAATCCGATATTTAAATCGGATTTTAGATTCAGCGGAGCAAAAAAAATTTTTTGATTGGATAATTTACATTATTTTTATTGGAAATTTACACGATTTCACCAAATTTTGATTCGAAACATTTACAATGAAACACATGTAAATTTCCAATGAATCTAATGTAAATATACATCATTTATCATGATACCTTTTGGTACATGATAAACAATGTAAATTTACAGGAATATTTTTTTCTGTGTACCGAATGTTTGGATTTTTAATAAAATGTATTTCCATTTTAAAATAATATAAAATATGATATGTAAACAACGTATGTTTAGTTTCAGAAAAATGTTATGTTCATCAATAATCAATTATATTTATTATTTGTTTGGTATAGTCTAATACCTCCTTGTTGACCCCTTCGTTCGACAAAATTATATTATTATTTTATTTGCCAATCAAATTTACCTATTATGTAAACACATGTAGTCTGTTTTAGAGTCTGTTCCACGGCCTGTTCAAAAACAATAAAATATTAAAATTAATCCTTAAACAAATATTTATTTAAGGATTATTCAACTCAAAGATTTTTTTTTCTTTTTAAAGTTTTCATAAACAATTTGTTTTTATGATACAAATTGTTTGTTGGTGTATTAGCCGTCATGTAATACTGGCTTTGGTTATCGACTTTTTATCTGATTATTAACTGAATATTACCACTAAAAAAATAAATCCAGGCATTAAAAAAACTACCCCAAAACCCATCAATTCAATATATACAAATGTCCCTTTCAAAAAAACTATTTAATTTAGTAAAAATAAAACATCAAATTTACTACAACTAGAGCGTCCAATTTCTCGTCCCGGGAAAAAAATTCCCGGGATTTCCCGAAAAAAAATATTTCCCGTTTCCCGGGAAATTTATAAATTTCCCGGGAATTCCCGAAATTCAAGCGGAAATATAAATTTTCTAAATTTTTTGGAACTATTTTTTGATAATGCTCTGAAAAAAAAAATAACATGCTCAACATTATCATTATTTAATCAGATTATCAGAAATGATGATATCAGAATTATTTCTGATAATATTAATTTTTGAAGCAACTGGGAATAGATCTTGCTTAATGAGTATTAAATTATTACAATTGGGTAAGCTATTAACAGATTGATGTTATTTCAAACAATATGAACTCTTCGCCTCTAAATTAAAATTGAGATTTTTTTACGTTTTTGTTTACCGTGATCAAATGAGATGAAAATCGAATTTAGGCAAAAATAATTAATTCAATTCGTTGAATACCTAGTACTAAGAAAATTACAATTTGAAGTTAAAGAATTATGGAGAACTGGTGCAACTACAGGTGTTAGACGGTTAAATGAGAAAAATAGAAGACTTTTTGTAGAATGATGTTAATTTATCGTATAATTTAAATCATGTTGCATAATAATACATAAAAAAAATCATTGAAAATAACTTTCTATTGCTTGTTCTCAAAAAATGCAAAAATATATTCAAAGCTTGCTTCAAATATTTGAAAACATTGGGTTGTTTGGAGTAAAACCAACACTAAAAAGCTTTACCATTTTTTCAAGAGCTGAAACCAGTATTTGTCATGAAAAACATAATTTCTGCATGTTTTTTTTTTTTCTCATTTCAATAAACTGGTCACAGAGGCAAGTTTAAAAGAAATTTTATGATTGTGGATGATGGATTCATTTTACTCACAGTTTAAACACATTGATAAAAAATATTTCTCATCAAAAAAAAAATCCAAAATACATTGATTGACATTGATTTTTTACATGCAGTCAAGCTGTTAATTGATCTTCACACTTATTTGAACCATTAATGTTGATGTCCTATACAATTTTGTTGCATAACATTAATTAAAACCAAGATCATAACAATTTTCAATAAACTTAAAATTTCCCGGGAATTCCCGGGATTTCCCGGGAAGTTGGCTGAAAATTTCCCGTTTCCCGGGAAATTTGAAATTCCGGGAAATTGGACGCTCTAACTACAACTCATAATAAAATGCTTGATTTCACCTAATTTGCAAACATCCATCACACCAACTTGCAGATACTTTTCAGCACGAAAGAGAAAGAGAGCTTGCAGAAAAGTACGGGAACGGTTTCGCTGCAACTGCTGTCTCTCTCATTGCAGAAGTTCTGCCTGTAAGAAAAGTTACTTTTGTTGCAGAAAAGTACGGGAACGCTCTGCTGCAGATTTCGTGCAGCATTGCAGAATTCTGCAGTACGGGAATATACCTAATGTTTGAAATACCCTTCCAACCCACCCCCCTCCCTGTGTTGCTTTTCTCCCTCCTCTCCAAAAAAAAAAACACATGCATGAGTCCTTGTGGGTAATGACCCCTCACAAAACTTACCAGAACCACCCACCCCCAGAAGCCGAACGGTCGAAAATCCACTCACAAAACTACAACATTGATTTGTAAATCAAACTTCTTCGATATTCTCTTTAAAAATAAATACACAAACCAATTCCACCAATCAGCTGGTCAGCAAATCAAAACTTGTATGTTTTGTTTACTAGCGTTACTGGCTACTTTGTAAAAGTAACGCAACTTATCTTCTTTAAACACGGATCACAGCGTCATGAACTAGTTCATAACTTTATGATGTGCACATCATGATTTCATGATTTTTGTACCATGATTTGATGAATTTGTTCATGTTTCCATGAACGTTTGTTTGCTAAATTGATGATTTTTTGTTCATGGCTACGGGAACGCTTTTTTTGCGTGCAATAAATTTGCAAACGACAATTTAAAAAGTACCATTACAAATGTTAAGTCCTACAAAGCGAATTCACTAGTTCGAATCTAAAAAATAGGACGGAGCGAATCCAAATTGCTGCTGATAGGTGAATGCTGCAGTCATTAGCTCTATTCGACGTATTTCGGTTTGAATCTTCCACCCGTTTACTTTTTGGGATGCTTTTTGTTTGATGATGTACAACCGTTCTTTGTATTGGTTGGCTATAACGTCAACTCCTTTTTAGTACTGTACCTGTGATGTGATCTTCATTGTATCATCCTTTTCTTGGACATATCTTTCAGATGTTTGTATGCTTTGTTCTCCTGAGAATTTATGTTTTTTCAATAACACTTCGTTGATTTTAGCACGATTAACTGCAAATGGACATACCGCAAGCTCCTTTAGAATTTTCATAAACATCAATCCTGTTGAATGCCGAATATTAGAATTCCGTTCCACAAATTTTATTATCGCAGCATTGGTTCTATAAAATAGTTCGAGTGACTCAATGCATAGTAGTGATGGATTACTGTGACTTATTTTGATCGGATAAGTAGCATTCGATTCGTATAAACAAATCGACGACTTAAAATAATGTGTTAAATAAACCACCGGATCCCCTCTATCTTTCTCAAATATTTTTCCAAGCATGTAATGGTACAGCCAATGCTCATCATCGTGATCCTCGTTATCTGCGTCGCTACATTTTTCATGGCTTAATGTTTGATTTATCGCTCTATTGAAGCATTTATGCACAATTTTAGAATATTTGTTCTGCTGGAGCTTAGCATATGATAATCTAAAAAGAACGAATATGATAGTTAACAAATAAACCTCGAGCATTCACGTATTGCGCTATAAAAAAGGAAAACATGCAAACATGGCGTCAAACGGTTACCTGCACTTGTTGGCAAAAACTGTCTGAAGTGAAACGTTTGTGCGGCTGGTTGTTGTCTACGTTTTGTGCGCAGGTATAATTTTCAAACAAATCATTTTAATTACCAGATACAGTCATCCCACATATTCGGAACACCCACAAATTCGGAACACTTTGTTTATTTTGTTTATTTGTTTATTTGTTTATTTGAATCATCCGACAACTTGTGGTCTTAATGATAAAACTTAACTTAACTAAAGACAAATGCTAACAACATGAAACACAAAAACATATTAAAGCTGGTGAGAGTACCAGAGCCGGGCTCGTTGTTGAAACTGCGGGGTGGAGATGTTGGGATCGTACAGGTGAGAAAAAACGTTGAATCGGCTACACATGAAACGAACTGGTTCGTGCTGTCCATAGTTGGTGTTGCGGTGAGCAAGTTGTAGATATTGGCGTTAACGAAGTGGCCGAGCAGGTGTGTAGATTTGAATTTGAGCGCGAATCCAAGGAGTGTCAACTTCACCGGCCAGTACTTTGGCAACAAACGTTGCTTGTGAGACGTGCCGCCTCCGCTCGAGAGTCTCTAGCTGCAAGACACGACAACGTTCTTCGTACGTGTTCCAACCGGCAGGATTCCTTGCACGGCGAAGGGCAAGCCGGGTGAATTTTCGCTGAACTGATTCGATTTTAGCAGTCCAAGTGCTCTGGTACGGACACCACACTACGGAGCAGAACTCGAGGATGGATCTTACCAGCGCGCAGTATAATGAACGTAAGCACGCGACATCTCGGAAGTCATCAGCGATCCTAAAGATGAATCCAAGCTGTCGATTGGCTCTGGACACGATTTCATGGAGGTGGATAGTGAAACACAATTTGCTATCAAGGGTAACGCCCAGGTCACGTACTTGGGTTACCCGAGCAAGAGTGTTTCCGGCGATGGCATAGTCGAAGACCACGGGTTTGAGTTTACGGTGGAAAGAGATTGTGCTACACTTTTCTATGCTGATCGTCAGGAAGTTACGCACGCACCATTCGTTAAAGTGGTTTAACTGTCTTTGCAGAGCTGAGCAGTTCGCTTAGCAGCATCGACAGTTCGTTGGCGAAAAGTATGAACAGTAACGGACCTAAATTACTGCCTTGAGGAACGCCAGAGAGACTTATGAACATGTCTGACTCAGAGTTCCCAATCTTGACTCGCAGAATCCGGTTGGTGAGGTAAGACTTCAGCCAACGAACGAGACTGGCGGAGACTCCGAGTCTTTCCAGTCGTTTTAGCAAAACTCCGTGGTCAACCCGATCGAACGCCGCCTTCAAGTCTGTGTACACTGCGTCGACTTGAGCTCCAGCATCCATTTCTTGAAGACAATGTGACACGAATTGAGCAAGATTCGTGACAACAGAGCGTTTAGGGTAGAAGCCATGCTGATCCTTGGAAATGTAGTTTTTGCAAGAGTCAAACAGAACATTATTGACCAGAATTTGGAAAACCTTCGAACAAGCCGAGAGAGAGGTGATTCCACGGTAATTTTTGACGCTGCTTTTGTCACCTTTCTTGTGCACCGGGAACATAAAAGAGGCTTTCCACTTATCCGGGAAGGTGCTTTGCCGCAAAGATAGGTTGAACAGGCAGGTCAAGGGGGAAAGGAGTGCACCAGAACATCGTTTGATAACCGAAGAGGGAATTCCGTCGGGACCGGGCGAATAGGAGAGTTTGAGCTTGTTAATAGCAGCAGATTGTTTGTTTATTTCTCAACAGGCACTTATTGCCCAAATGAACTTAAAAACTAAGACTAAAACTAGAACATTCGTCTTAACACTGATAAAAACTTGGACTTTAACACATCGCGGGACAAACTGACGTCAAAAACAGAGGACACTTTATTGAAGGCTCGCTTCAGTCCGACGATGGCTCCGTTGGCGCTGTAATTGGTACGGCGGAAAGGGATCTGCATGATTGGCGTGTGGCGTAGCTGGCGGGTAGGTGCAGTTAGGGTGATCTTTTCTCGAAGAGAGGGGCAATCGATCCTGTCGGTCAGAACGTCCGAAACTGTCAACGCACGGGCCAGGTCACGACGCAGCTGGAGAGTGTCGAGATGCATGAGCTGGCAGCGGTCTTCGTATGGCGGCAGCTGCTGGGGATTTCTCCAGGGCAGCAGTCTCAGGGCGTATCGGACAAACCTGCGTTGAATTCTCTCTAGCTGATAAACGGCGTTGTTGTAGTGCGGAGTCCAAACCGACGAGCAATATTCGAGCGAGGACCGGACCAACGAGCAGAACAGCGTTTTCAAGCAGTGGATGTCGGTGAAGTGGCGTGTCATACGGATCACCAGACCGAGCTGACGGGATGCTTTGGCAGTTATGAAGGACACGTGTTGCTTGAAGGTCAGTTTAACGTCCAGTATGACACCGAGATCCTTAACGTGATCAACTCTTTCCACTAGTGTGTCGCCAAGATGGTAGTTGAAGAGTATCGGACAGTGCTTCCGGCTAAACGTTATCACCTGGCATTTACCGGGATTTAGGACCATGTGATTCGCCTCACACCAATCAGCGAACTTATCCAGTTCGCGTTGCAGGGCTTCGGCATCTTCGAGACAGTCGATCTTGGCGAACAGTTTGAGGTCGTCTGCGTAGGAAAGATGGGGTCCTCTCAAGGTGAAGTTGGCGTCGATGAAATAGAACAAGAACACCAACGGACCGAGGTGGCTGCCTTGACCGATTCCAGAGGTAGCGTCGAAACTTTCGGAGAGTGCGTCCTCGATTTTCACCCGCAGCGAGCGTCCCGACAGATACGACCTGAACCATGTCAACAGGCTGCCACAGAATCCGAGCTTCACGAGTTTGGCGATAGCGATACTGTGGTTAATCTTGTCGAAAGCTGCCGACAAATCTGTATAAACGGCGTCAGTTTGAGAGCGATTGTCGAAGCTATCGAACACGAACTCGATGAAGCACAGCAGATTCGTGGCAGTGGACCGTTTTGGAAAGAATCCATGCTGATCGCTGGATAATTCCTGGCGGCAATGGGCAAATATTGGACCAATCACCACCAACTCGAACAGTTTCGAGGCAGCGCAGAGGGCCGAGATACCTCTGTAGTTCTCGATGTTCCTTCGATCGCCTTTTTTATGCACGGGGAACATGAAGGCCTGCTTCCATGCACACGGGAACTTTCCGGAGGCGAGGGATAGCCGGAACAGGTGCAAGAGGGGCGATACCAGCGCGGACGAATATCGCTTCAGCAGTGTCGAGGGAATTCCGTCCGGTCCAGGGGAGCTGGAATGTTTCAGTTTAGTTATCGCAGCTGATATGGCGTCGTCATCGATGTCAATCATGGGGAGAAATCGATCGCAACGGGGAACGCTGTTGGCAGCAATTTGGATCTCGTCGTCGGTGATATGTTCGTTTGTAAAAACACTCGAAAACTTTTTGGCGAACAGCCTGCAGATTTCCGCAGTGCTCTCAGCTTCCTCGTTGGCCAATCGCATGGACGAAGGCAGCCCAGATTCTTTGCGGTTCTCGTCGACGAATTTCCAAAACTTCTTCGGGTTAGCCTTCAGCTCACGCTGCTTCTTGCGCTGGTAGCTTGCCATACAACTGCGACTCAGACGCTGGTATTTGCTGTTCATTCTCAAGTAGTACTCGCGAAGGGAAAGTGTTCCACACCTAGAGAAGATCTTGAAAGCGGCTCGCTTCTGGGTTTTGAGGTTGCAAAGCTCCGGCGTTTGCCACGGTAGGTGAGTGGAATTACGCTTCCTGACCTTAGGCACGAAATGTTCGATGTGATCTCGCAGGATTGATGAGAATGTATCGACCGCGGCATCGACGTCGACAGAGTCCAAGAAACTATCCCAGTCGATGTTGCGCAGTGCCAGAGACATTTCATCGTAATCAGCACCTCGGAAGTTGTAGCATACGGTGTCCGGTCGGTCTCGAGCAACAGAGCTGTGGCAGCCGTCGATGGTGACAACGAGCGCGGGATGGCGATGGACGATCTTAGCAAGCGGGGCCGGGGCAACGATTAGCGTTGGGGCGAAATCCTGTGCGCTCACAAAGCAAAGATCGAGGCGGCGACCGTCTTCGTTCTCAATATGGTTGATCTGCTGGAGAGTGGCCAGGTTATATCCGGCCAGAAGATCGCGCGCACAGGGATGGAATTGTGAGCGATCAGGATCCGGGTACAAGAAACCGTTACGGGAAGGTGTCCATGTCAGTTTCGGCAAGTTGAAGTCCCCTACGACAACGATGTCATCGATCGGGCGCGTGCGTTCTGCAATAGATGCTACCGAATCGAGATGAATCTTATACAGGTCCTTGTCGTAAATGCGATCCGGGGGGAAGTATACCACGCAGAGGAAAAGGACACGATCAGACAGCTTCAGAGACACCCAAACCTGCTCAACTGCTTTCCAAGCGTCTTGGACAATCCGGCGAGGCTTGAAACAGCGGCGTGCCGCGACGAGGACTCCTCCTCCTTCCGCTTTCCTGCTGTTGTTTGGTCCACGATTGTGTGTGTGTGTGTGTGTGGTCCAATCCAATACCCGCTGGCCGGCAGCGAAATTATGGGAAAGTATAATTTGTATCAGACTTGGGTTATGCTGATACAGCTTATCTCAGTCCCGGGTATTAGGTGGTGACAGCCCTCGCGCTGCTTCCAATGACCCATTTCAGAATGGCAGAGATCCTAGCGGCCCAATTCCGAGGTCATTGGGCATTGTCTGGCCCCGCCTAAACATAGAACAAGAACCAGACGGATCCTCGAACTATCTTTAAACTTCCAATCCCATCAGGCAAAACAGGGATCAGCGCGTATATAATGATAAATAAGTGGCATTTGGGTAAAAACACTTTTTTCTTCCTCTTTTCCCGCGCGAAACAACGACGCAGGCCAAACACGATCGAATCAGGCCTTGCCTCGCAAAGAGCAACGGCGAGACTGACCAGCTTCTTTCAAATCACTTTCTTCTTCTTTTCTCCCGCGCGAAACAACGACGCAGGCCAAACACGATCGAAGCAGGCCTTGCCTCGCAAAGAGCAACGGCGAGACTGGCCAGCTTTTTTAAAATCACTTTTTTTCTTATTTTCTCCCGCGCGAAACAACGACGCAAGCCAAACACGATCGAAGCAGGCCTTGCCTCGCAAAGAGCATCGGCGAGACTGGCCAGCTTCTTTCAAATCACTTTTTTCTTCTTTTCTCCCGCGCGAAACAACGACGCAGGCCAAACACGATCGAAGCAGGCCTTGCCTCGCAAAGAGCAACGGCGAGACTGGCCAGCTTCTTTCAAATCACTTTTTTCTTCTTTTCTTCCGCGCGAAACAACGACGCAGGCCACACACGATCGAAGCAGGCCTTGCCTCGCAAAGAGCAACGACGAGACTGGCCAGCTTCTTTCAAATCACTTTTTTCTTCTTTTCTCCCACGCGAAACAACGACGCAGGCCAAACACGATCGAAGCAGGCCTTGCCTCGCAAAGAGCAACGGCGAGACTGGCCAGCTTCTTTCAAATCACTTTTTTCTTCTTTTCTTCCGCGCGAAACAACGACGCAGGCCACACACGATCGAAGCAGGCCTTGCCTCGCAAAGAGCAACGACGAGACTGGCCAGCTTCTTTCAAATCACTTTTTTCTTCTTTTCTCCCGCGCGAAACAACGACGCAGGCCAAACACGATCGAAGCAGGCCTTGCCTCGCAAAGAGCAACGACGAGACTGGCCAGCTTCTTTCAAATCACTTTTTTCTTCTTTTCTTCCGCGCGAAACAACGACGCAGGCCAAACACGATCGAAGCAGGCCTGGCCTCGCAAAGAGCAACGACGAGACTGGCCAGCTTCTTTCAAATCACTTTTTTCTTCTTTTCTTCCGCGCGAAACAACGACGCAGGCCAAACACGATCGAAGCAGGCCTTGCCTCGCAAAGAGCAACGACGAGACTGGCCAGCTTCTTTCAAATCACTTTTTTCTTCTTTTCTCCCGCGCGAAACAACGACGCAGGCCAAACACGATCGAAGCAGGCCTTGCCTCGCAAAGAGCAACGGCGAGACTGGCCAGCTTCTTTCAAATCACTTTTTTCTTCTTTTCTTCCGCGCGAAACAACGACGCAGGCCACACACGATCGAAGCAGGCCTTGCCTCGCAAAGAGCAACGACGAGACTGGCCAGCTTCTTTCAAATCACTTTTTTCTTCTTTTCTCCCGCGCGAAACAACGACGCAGGCCAAACACGATCGAAGCAGGCCTTGCCTCGCAAAGAGCAACGGCGAGACTGGCCAGCTTCTTTCAAATCACTTTTTTCTTCTTTTCTTCCGCGCGAAACAACGACGCAGGCCAAACACGATCGAAGCAGGCCTGGCCTCGCAAGAGCAACGACGAGACTCTGCTGTTGTTTGGTCCACGATTGCAGCGAAAAACTTCGTAATCCGGTCCGAAGACCTGCGACGAAAGCGTGTTCTCTTTCAGCCAAGTTTCCGTCAAAGCGATGAAGTCGAAGCATTATAGCAGATACTTGGCAATTCGCAACTTCCGTGAGAGAACACTCGATAGCATTGATGGGAGTGTTCCTTGTGGCTTCGATAATTTCCGCCTCCGAAGCGAACCTGGAATTGAACGCGTCCTTGAAGTGGGCAGCAAACAGGACACATTTCTCCTCTGAAGTCGCAGCAGCAACATCGTCCAGGTATAATGTGGGTGGCAGACCGTCCGCTTTTCTTTTTGAGTTCACGAATGACCAAAAGTTCTTAGGATTTCTCCGGAGATCACGCTGCGTCCTTATGACGTATCGCCTGTAGAGGGTGCGGTTGTACCCCCGGTATCTTTTGCTGGCAAGGTTGAATTTGGATTTGAAGAAAGGCGAGCGGTGATTGCTGAATTCTTGAAGAGCAGCTGTTTTGAGTCGGTTTAGTTTCCGTAGGGTTGGGTTTGACCACGGGGGTTTCTGGGAAGGCCTTCGTAACGGGACATGTTCGGTAAAAAGGTTGTTCAAAATCGATAGAAAAGCTTCCACTGCAGCATCGATGCTCGGGGCAGTCTCTAAGAAACTCCAGTCAATCCTGCTCAGCTCTTCTTGAATCGCTGCGTAGTTGGCCTTCCTGAAGTTGAACGATTGCTGAGAGTTGAGTGGTGGTTCGGCAGTTGCAGAGGGCGCGGGAACATCGACGAACATTTCGAGCGCCGGATGCGCAATATCCTGCGGAAGCAACGGGTCCACGGCTGCGAGAACAGCGCAGTTGGGCAGCGCAACTTCATTCACCAATACAAGGTCGAGGCAATTGTTGTAGACATTGACGCAGGGGTTGAGCTGACTAAGTCCATGCAGGTTGAAGCCGTCGATGAGGTAACTGCTAACAAGCTTTTGTGGTAATTTGTCAATTAGATGCAAAATGCAACTTTTTTGTCGACCCTGGTATTTTTAAAACCTTTATTTGGACATTCTCTTGCTACTTCACTAGTAAAAGTAGTACTTTTTGAACAAAAAACATTATTTCAAGACTATTTGATGCAGAGCAGCAAAACACTGCCTCAAAATTGCCTGTTCCATAATTGTGGGATGTTATTGTGCCTCCCACAATTGTGGAACACCTGAATTTAACGGATATTTTCACAAAAAAAAAGTTATCAGACCATTCATAAAACATAACTAAGCTTGAGTTTCGTTAGTTTCAGTGCATGAATTCATTCTTGTGAAAATTATGTAATCATGGAAAGAACCAAAGTTTGTTTACATCCGTAAGAAAAAAGTGTTCCGAATTTGTGGATTTCAATAGTCAAAGTTTTTCTTCAAAAACTTGATATAAAAGTTTAAATTTGCAGCTGTTCTATACAGCATTCGAAAGATCGCAAGAAAAGCTTTCAAATGAAGGTAAAAGCGAATCATTAAGTTCAATTATCGATTTGCTATGATTTTTTGAACATTGGCCGATCTATAAACTGTTCCGAATATGAGGGATGGCTGTACTTTGTTCGAGCCTGACAGCGCCAGCTCGAAGAAAATTTTGTTGTTCTGGCAGCACAGCGCTTGCTGCGATTTGAACACATATTTGAATGTTACATTCTACTCGATGCTTTGCTATTTTTTTTTTTCAAATTTGGACGACTTTGGCAGTATGATCAACCTAACAGAATCGGCAATCAACTAGGAATTAATGCCGAAAAAGTTCAAATATTATTGTTGTGAACCATCCGTCAAAAAGTGAACAATTCTGTACAAATTAAAGATAAACTTCAACTTACCATTTAATAACCATTTATCAAATAGTAAAAACAGGTCGAAAATGTATGGATAAACCTTAAATAACCATTTAAAAACTATTTTGCACGACGAATACGAATATAGTGGAATTGCAGGAAATTATAGAAGAGCAATTCTCTACGAAATCGGTCTTTTTTCTTCAATTTTAATATTTGTATTTTTTAATCCGACTGAAACTTTTTTGGTGCCTTCGGTATGCCCAAAGAAGCCATTTTGCATCATTAGTTTGTCCATATAATTTTCCATACAAATTTGGCAGCTGTCCATACAAAAATGATGTATGAAAATTCAAAAATCTGTATCTTTTGAAGGAATTTTTTGATCGATTTGGTGTCTTCGGCAAAGTTGTAGGTATGGATACGGACTACACTGGAAAAAAATAATACACGGTATTTTTCAAACAAAGGAAAGCAGTGAAGAGTTTTTAGCTCTAAATGCTCTCTATGGAAATTTGCCATTTTATTACCTGTATTCTAAACACTTTTTTATTTTTCAATCAAAGGAAAGCAGTGAAGAGTTTTTAGCTCTAAATGCTCTCTATGGAAATTTGCCATTTTATTACCTGTATTCTAAATATTTTTTATTTTTCAAACAAAGGAAAGCAGTGAAGAGTTTGTAGCTTTAAATGCTCTCTATGGAAATTTGCCATTTTATTACCTGTATTCTAAATATTTTTTTATTTTTCAAATAAAGGAAAGCAGTGAAGATTTTTTAGCTCTAGATGCTCTCTATGGAAATTTGCCATTTTATTACCTGTATTCTAAATATTTTTTTATTTTTCAAACAAAGGAAAGCAGTGAAGAGTTTTTAGCTCTAAATGCTCTCTATGGAAATTTGCCATTTTATTACCTGTATTCTAAATATTTTTTATTTTTCAAACAAAGGAAAGCAGTGAAGAGTTTCTAGCTCTAAATGCTCTCTATGGAAATTTGCCATTTTATTACCTGTATTCTAAATATTTTTTTATTTTTCAAATAAAGGAAAGCAGTGAAGAGTTTTTAGCTCTAAATGCTCTCTATGGAAATTTGCCATTTTATTATTTGTATTCTAAACACTTTTTTATTTTTCAAACAAAGGAAAGCAGTGAAGAGTTTTTAGCTCTAAATGCTCTCTATGTAAATTTGCCATTTTATTACCTGTATTCTAAATATTTGTTATTTTTCAAACAAAGGAAAGCAGTGAAGAGTTTCTAGCTCTAAATGCTCTCTATGGAAATTTGCCATTTTATTACCTGTATTATAAATATTTTTTTATTTTTCAAATAAAGGAAAGCAGTGAAGATTTTTTAGCTCTAAATGCTCTCTATGGAAATTTGCCATTTTATTACCTGTATTCTAAATATTTTTTTATTTTTCAAACAAAGGAAAGCAGTGAAGAGTTTCTAGCTCTAAATGCTCCCTATGGAAATTTAGTAAAAAACATAATCGACAATAAAATATATTATCGATTTATTCAACTCAATTGATGTTAAAATCTTGTAGTGAGAAAAAAATAGCAAAATTTCCATAAAGAGCATTTAGAACAAAAAACTCTTCACTGATTTCCTGAAAAAATAGAATACATGTAATAAAATGGCAAATTTCCATAGAGAGCATTTAGAGCTAAAAACTCTTCACTGCTTTCCTTTGTTTGAAAAATAAAAAAATATTTAGAAAACAGGTAATAAAATGGCAAATTTCCATAGAGAGCATTTAAAGCTAAAAACTCTTCAAAGCTTTCCTATGTTTGAAAAAAAAAATAGAATACAGGTAATAAAATGGCAAATTTCCATAGAGAGCATTTAGAGCTAAAAACTCTTCACTGCTTTCCTTTGTTTGAAAAATAAAAAAATATTTAGAAAACAGGTAATAAAATGGCAAAATTCCATAGAGAGCATTTAGAGCTAAAAACTCTTCAAAGCTTTCCTATGTTTGAAAAATAAAAAAAAATTAGAATACAGGCAATAAAATGGCAAATTTCCATAGAGAGCATTTAGAGCTAAAAAATCTTCACAGCTTTCCTTTGTTTGAAAAATAAAAAAAAATTAGAATACAGGTAATAAAATGGCAAATTTCCATAGAGAGCATTTAGAGCTAAAAACTCTTCACAGCTTTCCTATGTGAAAAATAAAAAAAAATTAGAATACAGGTAATAAAATGGCAAATTTCCATAGAGAGCATTTAGAGCTAAAAACTCTTCACAGCTTTCCTATGTTTGAAAAATAAAAAAATTAGAATACAGGTAATAAAATGGCAAATTTCCATAGAGAGCATTTAGAGCTAAAAACTCTTCACAGCTTTCCTTTGTTTGAAAAATAAAAAATATTTAGAAAACAGGTAATAAAATGGCAAATTTCCATAGAGAGCATTTAGAGCTAAAAACTCTTCACAGCTTTCCTTTGTTTGAAAAATAAAAAAAAATTAGAATACAGGTAATAAAATGGCAAATTTCCATAGAGAGCATTTAGAGCTAAAAACTCTTCACAGCTTTCCTATGTTTGAAAAATAAAAAAAAATTAGAATACAGGTAATAAAATGGCAAATTTCCATAGAGAGCATTTAGAGCCAAAAACTCTTCACAGCTTTCCTATGTTTGAAAAAAATTAGAATACAGGTAATAAAATGGCAAATTTCCATAGAGAGCATTTAGAGCTAAAAACTCTTCACAGCTTTCCTATGTTTGAAAAATAAAAAAAAAATAGAATACAGGTAATAAAATGGCAAATTTCCATAGAGAGCATTTAGAGCTAAAAACTCTTCACAGCTTTCCTATGTTTGAAAAATAAAAAAAAAAATAGAATACAGGTAATAAAATGGCAAATTTCCATAGAGAGCATTTAGAGCTTGAAACTCTTCACTGATTTCCTGGCTTGAGAAATAAAGAAAAAATGGTTTTTGCTATTTAATTTCATTTTCTTATTTTATTTAAAAAGGTGACAAAATGTAAAAATATCATAGAGATTATTTAGAGCTTAAAACTTTCTTATGGTTATCTTGCTTGAAAAATATAGTTTTTTCTGTTGAATTAAATAAAAAAGAAAAGTTTCCTGAAATCTTTATAAGGTTAAACTTATGTTAACTGATTTTCTTTTTATAAAATTAAAATAATTGTTAGTAGATTTAGTTTTTTTTTAACTTGCGTATTTGAAATTGTTTTTTATCTTGATTTGTTGTACAAAACTTGTAATTTTGTTAAACATTTGTTTTGTCAAGACAAACATAAAAATAGCTGTGCAATAATTTTGTTGTTTCTAATCTTAATTACTTACCAGTACAATAAAAATAATATAATTTTATAAATTTGTATAATTTTATCTGAAATTTCTTTCAACCATCCAGACGAGAGCATTTAACATAAAAACTCTCTATGAACACTCTGCTATACTAGTTTTCACTTCAGACGATCTCTACCAAACATGCCTCATATTACTTGTGCCTACGACGCGGTCGCTTTGTGTTTGTCGCAAGCAGTATTTTTTATAAAAATAGTTTTTATTTTTTATTTCGGTATCTATTGAAGATAGAGCTTTGGTGTCTTCGAGAGAGTTGTTCATTTTTGGTAGTTGAGCAACTTTGTCGAAAACAAAAATATTCTATACCTTGTATCTTAGCAAATAAATAGTTTTTTCTTGTTTTGCACAACTAAAATCAACCAAATTGTAATGACGTCTAAGACAATAATATAGAACCTTTTGGTACCAGCAACTTTCTAGAACATGTCAACTTTCTAAAACTTATCGTTTTTGAGATATATGCAAATCAATATTATTTTTCCCCATACAGAGCTGGCTCTGTTCGCTGCATACAGAGCTTAGCTCTGTTCTACCATACAGAGCAGGTAAGGAGTTTTTATTGAGCCTGTAGAGCTCGATGCGTCTCTGATGACAGCTCGATCAACCATGGTGCGTTCGTTAGAGGAGCGTCGCCCAATTTAGGTGTCATGGTGCGTTCGTTAGGGTAGCGTCGCCCAGTTTAGGTGTGTTCGTTTTGTGATCCTTAATATTTTTTGTTTAAATGTTTAAATGTTCACCCAACCGGCGGTCGCATGATTGTGATACATGGCGGCATGAAAGTATATCAGAATCTGCATGAAATCTGTCCTCATGCATTTTTTGCGATATAGGGGTATGACATTTTTGCCCTCTTAACAGAACGAGGATTGAACCATCAACTTCTGGGTTGCTGATCCGACACGCTACCACCGCGCCATGAACGCTTGATGAATGGTGAGGGACAGAGCGCGAACATAATGTTCTCTCTAGAGTGTTGCTCGGGGACGCGCCAGCATTCTATGTGTTGGTGAGATCTGCAGATCGCTGACGTGTTTACACGCGGGCAAAAATGATTCATGGGCTTGCTGCAAAAAATGTAATAAAATATAACATTTTCTGCAGCAAATCCACTGTTGCAGATTTTGAGATATATTTTTCGTTTGGGTGTTTAAATGTTTAAATGTTTAAATGTTTAAATGTTTAAATGTTTAAATGTTTAAATGTTTAAATGTTTAAATGTTTAAATGTTTAAATGTTTAAATGTTTAAATGTTTAAATGTTTAAATGTTTAAATGTTTAAATGTTTAAATGTTTAAATGTTTAAATGTTTAAATGTTTAAATGTTTAAATGTTTAAATGTTTAAATGTTTAAATGTTTAAATGTTTAAATGTTTAAATGTTTAAATGTTTAAATGTTTAAATGTTTAAATGTTTAAATGTTTAAATGTTTAAATGTTTAAATGTTTAAATGTTTAAATGTTTAAATGTTTAAATGTTTAAATGTTTAAATGTTTAAATGTTTAAATGTTTAAATGTTTAAATGTTTAAATGTTTAAATGTTTAAATGTTTAAATGTTTAAATGTTTAAATGTTTAAATGTTTAAATGTTTAAATGTTTAAATGTTTAAATGTTTAAATGTTTAAATGTTTAAATGTTTAATGTTTAAATGTTTAAATGTTTAAATGTTTAAATGTTTAAATGTTTAAATGTTTAAATGTTTAAATGTTTAAATGTTTAAATGTTTAAATGTTTAAATGTTTAAATGTTTAAATGTTTAAATGTTTAAATGTTTAAATGTTTAAATGTTTAAATGTTTAAATGTTTAAATGTTTAAATATTTAAATGTTTAAATGTTTAAATGTTTAAATGTTTAAATGTTTAAATGTTTAAATGTTTAAATGTTTAAATGTTTAAATGTTTAAATGTTTAAATGTTTAAATGTTTAAATGTTTAAATGTTTAAATGTTTAAATGTTTAAATGTTTAAATGTTTAAATGTTTAAATGTTTAAATGTTTAAATGTTTAAATGTTTAAATGTTTAAATGTTTAAATGTTTAAATGTTTAAATGTTTAAATGTTTAAATGTTTAAATGTTTAAATGTTTAAATGTTTAAATGTTTAAATGTTTAAATGTTTAAATATTTAAATGTTTAAATGTTTAAATGTTTAAATGTTTAAATGTTTAAATGTTTAAATGTTTAAATGTTTAAATGTTTAAATGTTTAAATGTTTAAATGTTTAAATGTTTAAATGTTTAAATGTTTAAATGTTTAAATGTTTAAATGTTTACATGTTTAAATGTTTAAATGTTTAAATGTTTAAATGTTTAAATGTTTAAATGTTTAAATGTTTACATGTTTAAATGTTTAAATGTTTAAATGTTTAAATGTTTAAATGTTTAAATGTTTAAATGTTTAAATGTTTAAATGTTTAAATGTTTAAATGTTTAAATGTTTAAATGTTTAAATGTTTAAATGTTTAAATGTTTAAATGTTTAAATGTTTAAATGTTTAAATGTTTAAATGTTTAAATGTTTAAATGTTTAAATGTTTAAATGTTTAAATGTTTAAATGTTTAAATGTTTAAATGTTTAAATGTTTAAATGTTTAAATGTTTAAATGTTTAAATGTTTAAATGTTTAAATGTTTAAATGTTTAAATGTTTAAATGTTTAAATGTTTAAATGTTTAAATGTTTAAATGTTTAAATGTTTAAATGTTTAAATGTTTAAATGTTTAAATGTTTAAATGTTTAAATGTTTAAATGTTTAAATGTTTAAATGTTTAAATGTTTAAATGTTTAAATGTTTAAATGTTTAAATGTTTAAATGTTTAAATGTTTAAATGTTTAAATGTTTAAATGTTTAAATGTTTAAATGTTTAAATGTTTAAATGTTTAAATGTTTAAATGTTTAAATGTTTAAATGTTTAAATGTTTAAATGTTTAAATGTTTAAATGTTTAAATGTTTAAATGTTTAAATGTTTAAATGTTTAAATGTTTAAATGTTTAAATGTTTAAATGTTTAAATGTTTAAATGTTGAAATGTTTAAATGTTTAAATGTTTAAATGTTTAAATGTTTAAATGTTTAAATGTTTAAATGTTTAAATGTTTAAATGTTTAAATGTTTAAATGTTTAAATGTTTAATGTTTAAATGTTTAAATGTTTAAATGTTTAAATGTTTAAATGTTTAAATGTTTAAATGTTTAAATGTTTAAATGTTTAAATGTTTAAATGTTTAAATGTTTAAATGTTTAAATGTTTAAATGTTTAAATGTTTAAATGTTTAAATGTTTAAATGTTTAAATGTTTAAATGTTTAAATGTTTAAATGTTTAAATGTTTAAATGTTTAAATGTTTAAATGTTTAAATGTTTAAATGTTTAAATGTTTAAATGTTTAAATGTTTAAATGTTTAAATGTTTAAATGTTTAAATGTTTAAATGTTTAAATGTTTAAATGTTTAAATGTTTAAATGTTTAAATGTTTAAATGTTTAAATGTTTAAATGTTTAAATGTTTAAATGTTTAAATGTTTAAATGTTTAAATGTTTAAATGTTTAAATGTTTAAATGTTTAAATGTTTAAATGTTTAAATGTTTAAATGTTTAAATATTTAAATGTTTAAATGTTTAAATGTTTAAATGTTTAAATGTTTAAATGTTTAAATGTTTACATGTTTAAATGTTTAAATGTTTAAATGTTTAAATGTTTAAATGTTTAAATGTTTAAATGTTTAAATGTTTAAATGTTTAAATGTTTAAATGTTTAAATGTTTAAATGTTTAAATGTTTAAATGTTTAAATGTTTAAATGTTTAAATGTTTAAATGTTTAAATGTTTAAATGTTTAAATGTTTAAATGTTTAAATGTTTAAATGTTTAAATGTTTAAATGTTTAAATGTTTAAATGTTTAAATGTTTAAATGTTTAAATGTTTAAATGTTTAAATGTTTAAATGTTTAAATGTTTAAATGTTTAAATGTTTAAATGTTTAAATGTTTAAATGTTTAAATGTTTAAATGTTTAAATGTTTAAATGTTTAAATGTTTAAATGTTTAAATGTTTAAATGTTTAAATGTTTAAATGTTTAAATGTTTAAATGTTTAAATGTTTAAATGTTTAAATGTTTAAATGTTTAAATGTTTAAATGTTTAAATGTTTAAATGTTTAAATGTTTAAATGTTTAAATGTTTAAATGTTTAAATGTTTAAATGTTTAAATGTTTAAATGTTTAAATGTTTAAATGTTTAAATGTTTAAATGTTTAAATGTTTAAATGTTTAAATGTTTAAATGTTTAAATGTTTAAATGTTTAAATGTTTAAATGTTTAAATGTTTAAATGTTTAAATGTTTAAATGTTTAAATGTTTAAATGTTTACATGTTTAAATGTTTAAATGTTTAAATGTTTAAATGTTTAATTGTTTAAATGTTTACATGTTTAAATGTTTAAATGTTTAAATGTTTAAATGTTTAAATGTTTAAATGTTTAAATGTTTAAATGTTTAAATGTTTAAATGTTTAAATGTTTAAATGTTTAAATGTTTAAATGTTTAAATGTTTAAATGTTTAAATGTTTAAATGTTTAAATGTTTAAATGTTTAAATGTTTAAATGTTTAAATGTTTAAATGTTTAAATGTTTAAATGTTTAAATGTTTAAATGTTTAAATGTTTAAATGTTTAAATGTTTAAATGTTTAAATGTTTAAATGTTTAAATGTTTAAATGTTTAAATGTTTAAATGTTTAAATGTTTAAATGTTTAAATGTTTAAATGTTTAAATGTTTAAATGTTTAAATGTTTAAATGTTTAAATGTTTAAATGTTTAAATGTTTAAATGTTTAAATGTTTAAATGTTTAAATGTTTAAATGTTTAAATGTTTAAATGTTTAAATGTTTAAATGTTTAAATGTTTAAATGTTTAAATGTTTAAATGTTTAAATGTTTAAATGTTTAAATGTTTAAATGTTTAAATGTTTAAATGTTTAAATGTTTAAATGTTTAAATGTTTAAATGTTTAAATGTTTAAATGTTTAAATGTTTAAATGTTTAAATGTTTAAATGTTTAAATGTTTAAATGTTTAAATGTTTAAATGTTTAAATGTTTAAATGTTTAAATGTTTAAATGTTTAAATGTTTAAATGTTTAAATGTTTAAATGTTTAAATGTTTAAATGTTTAAATGTTTATGTGTTTTTTTCTAAAACGAGCTACCAAAAACTTCCAAGAGATCTTTTTTCTTTGTTTCAGTATGTATAGAAAACACTCAAAAATTATTCAAAAAAATATTTTTTATACATTTAGAGCTAAAAACTCTTCACTGCTTTCCTTTGTTTGAAAAATAAAAAAATATTTAGAAAACAGGTAATAAAATGGCAAATTTCCATAGAGAGCATTTAGAGCTAAAAACTCTTCAAAGCTTTCCTATGTTTGAAAAAAAAAAAATAGAATACAGGTAATAAAATGGCAAATTTCCATAGAGAGCATTTAGAGCTAAAAACTCTTCACAGCTTTCCTATGTGAAAAATAAAAAAATTAGAATACAGGTAATAAAATGGCAAATTTCCATAGAGAGCATTTAGAGCTAAAAACTCTTCACAGCTTTCCTATGTTTGAAAAATAAAAAAAATTAGAATACAGGTAATAAAATGGCAAATTTCCATAGAGAGCATTTAGAGCTAAAAACTCTTCACAGCTTTCCTTTGTTTGAAAAATAAAAAATAATTAGAAAACAGGTAATAAAATGGCAAATTTCCATAGAGAGCATTTAGAGCTAAAAACTCTTCACAGCTTTCCTTTGTTTGAAAAAAAAAATTAGAATACAGGTAATAAAATGGCAAATTTCCATAGAGAGCATTTAGAGCTAAAAACTCTACACAGCTTTCCTTTGTTTGAAAAATAAAAAAAAATTAGAATACAGGTAATAAAATGGCAAATTTCCATAGAGAGCATTTAGAGCTAAAAACTCTTCACAGCTTTCCTATGTTTGAAAAATAAAAAAAAATAGAATACAGGTAATAAAATGGCAAATTTCCATAGAGAGCATTTAGAGCTTGAAACTCTTCACTGATTTCCTGGCTTGAGAAATAAAGAAAAAATGGTTTTTGCTATTTAATTTCATTTTCTTATTTTATTTAAAAAAGGTGACAAAATGTAAAAAAATATCATAGAGATTATTTAGAGCTTAAAACTTTCTTATGGTTATCTTGCTTGAAAAATATAGTTTTTTCTGTTGAATTAAATAAAAAAGAAAAGTTTCCTGAAATCTTTATAAGGTTTTTTTTTTTAATTTTTCATACAGTTTTATTTTTGCTGCACTTTAAGTTTGCTTACTAAAACTTTTTTTACGAGAATTCAATATAGATTTTACTTCTTCAGATTTTTTTTCCCCCGGTTTAAAGGCTGTTTATTTATAGGTAATCTTCAAATATAACAAATCCATTTTCCAAAAACTCTGTCGTAAAATTTCTTGTTGTTCCATCGTTTCTCCCTAACTTTACATTCAAAATTTGCTACTGTACCATTTCCAAAGTTTTTCAAATTGTAAGCAATTGCTTCAACTACTAACCACAAACCTAATTTTTCTTTTTCATTTTTAAACGTTTTCCCTAGCAACTCCTCAGGGTCTACAATGTCTAAGCCTAGTTTTCTAATTATAGTTGTTTTTACGCTATTCCAAACTAATCTACTGCTGCTACATAACTTTATACGATGCTTTGATGTATCTAACTTATTACAATATTCACACAAATTCGTATTAGTATCCCTAACCTTATGGCGAAAAAGTTTTGCTTTTGTTGGAATAAGATCATTGAGCATGATGAATAGCGAATGTTTTTCTTCAGAGGAAATGAAATTCGATTGTATATTCTGCCAATAATTTTGCCATGGCAATTCAGGGAACTCGGTTGCGATTTTGATTTTAATATTTTGCTTACTAATCAACAAACGGTAGATTTTTTTGCTTGTGTTTAAATCAGTATCGTTTGATATTTCTTCTGCCAAACTTAGCCACTCACGTGAGTTCCGACTAAGCGTGTTGTTAGTTTGCTGCGATAACATGAATGAATCTTTGATACCGTCTTGACTAAGAAATAATATGTTTTTTTACAAATAGTGCTTTACATTTACTTTCAACATCAACGAGAGATAGTCCTCCTTGATCAACGTCTAAGTATAACGGATCAAATTTAACTTTGTATAATCCAACACCTTTAAAAATAAAATTTCTGCAGATCGTTCTGATTTCAGCGATATTTGAATTATTAGGAGGGAAAACTTGTGCTATGTACCATAATTTAGATAAAATAATTTGATTTAAAATCCATGATTTTTGGTAAATGTTTAGTTTTCTTTTATGATGAATCGAAATTAAAAACTTAATGTTAAATATAATTCTAGAGTAATTGTTTTCAATGATAGTGTTAAAATTTTCAGATAAATCTATTCCTAGTATTCTGAGCGATGAGACCTCTTTGAGAACATGTGGACCTGAGAGGCAATTGTTTAGTCTCATGTATTGAGACTTTCCAACATTCAACCTAATTTTAGCAAAAATGCTGAAATAGTTGATGAGCTCCAAGGTCTTATCAAATTCGTGATTATTGCGAATAACGACATTAATGTCATCTGCATAAGCAATAACTTTCAAAAAGCTATTATCTATTAGACAACCTCTAACGTCATCGTAAAGCATGCGAATAAGTGGTTCTATGTAAATGATGAATAAAGCCATGCTCAAAGGGCACCCTTGGCGAACAGATGATTTTATGAAAATGTTATTAGTGAGAAAACCGTTAAATAGTATCTTAGAGGAAGCATTTTTATATAGATTACGAATTAAGTTAACAAATTGAATTGGGAAACCAAATTTTTCTAAGGTTAGCCAAAGAAAATGATGATCAACTCTATCGAAAGCCTTTTCTAAATCGAAACTTGCAACAAGTACTTTTAATGATTTAGATTTTTTTGCATTGATAATAAGATTTCTAAGCAGTTTTAGATTTGTGATACAAGATTTTTCTGAAATTCCTGCAGCTTGACCTGGTCCAATTAAAGAATCCATAAGGGGTTGTAATCGATTCATAATGATTTTAGCAAAAAGTTTGTAATCACAGTTCAACATGCTAATCGGACGTTTGTCAGAAATTTCAAAGGATTGTTCTTTTTTAGGAATTAATGTTACTATCCCTTCAACGAAAGCAGTATTGGGAATTTCCCCCATCAAAAATAGATTAAAAAGTTTCAAAAGGTCATTTTTTATTTCGTCAAAGAAAGTACAGTAAAATTCGTATGTCAGTCCATCTGGTCCTGGACTTTTCTTTTTAGAAGCTTGTTGTAGTGCCACTTGTAGTTCGTTGAGATCAATTGGTTTTATTAAATTATTGCTTTGTTCAAGAGTTAAACGGTTTTTCACGTGATTAAAAATATTATTTACACCTGGATAAAAAGTTTTATCGCCTTCGAATAATAAGCTAAAATGATTTTCTAAAGCTAATTGAAGTTTAGTTTTTTCAGAAGTAAGGTTACCATTTATTAAAAGTTTCATAATAGAGTTTTTTGCAGCGTATTTAGACATTTGAATGTACTTAGTTTCTCTTCTTCAATTATATTTTCTGGTTGGATTTTAAATTTTAAATTTGAAAGTCGATTTTGTTCAATATTCATCAATTTGGATTTTACAAAAGATAGTTCCTTCTCAACATTTTCATTGTTGCTTTGTTTGCATGATATTTCTCTAAGACAACCGTAAAGGAAGCTTTTACTAGATGTTATAAATTTATTCAATTCAAAAGATCTTGTTTTAAAAAATGATTTTGCTTTTGGTTTAAAATGTTCAATCCACCATCGACAAAAATTATTGTTATATGCAAATCTTTGTCTGGTGTTTTGAATTTCTAAAACAAATTCACGTTTGATATCCTCATCATGCAAAAAAGAGGGATTTATTTTCCAGAAACCTCTACCAGTGGAAGTGACGTTAGAATTTGAGTCAACATTAAATTTCAAAACTATTGCACGGTGATCAGAGAAGGCAGTTGTTAATGTATCGTAACTTAAAACTTTTTCCAAAAAATCTTCTGGTCCATAAATTCCATCAATCCTGGACGCAGAATCTCCTCTGAAAAATGTATAAATCGTATTACGGTGAATTGAATTTCCGATATCGATCAAATCAAGATTAGATGTTAGGTCTTTCAGTCCTTGGCATAAATTTTTCACGGTTCCGTTTGAATCCGAATTTAAAAGAATACAATTAAAATCGTCTAGAATTACGTTGGGATGGGCAGCAGATAGGTGTGGGATGATATCGTTTGAAAACAGAACGTCACGTTGGTGTCGGTATTGTGATCCAGAATGACCATAAACGTTGATAAAGTGAACTTTATCGATTGTGACCGACAGAATTCGACCATTTGGGTTCATTAACATGTTATCAAACTCGATATTTTTTCGAATCAACACAGCAGTTCCTTTGTTATCGACACTGATATTAACAAAAGCAAAATGGGAAGCAAGAAATTTAAAGTTTTCAAACGACACTTCCTGAAGAAAAACAATATCAAGATCATTATTCCACACGAAGTCCTTCAATAAACCTAGCTTGATGTTAGTGCTAATAGCGTTGATGTTAATTGTGGCTAGTTTTCTAGAAAATGTTGTTGTGGCCATTATTAAGATGTTTTTTAGTTATTGATGGTACGATAAAACGATGGAACGATGGATGATTTAGGTTGTCTTCTTCTTCTTGTTGCGTTTACCATTTGGAACCGGAATGAACCCATCCCCCTCTCCAGTTGGCCCACCCTTTCCCTTACCCCCCTTTCCCTTCCCACCCAGCTTACCCGCATCACCCTCAGAAGAGAACGGAGAGGAACTCTTCGTTCGCTTCAGCAACGTCTGGCGATCGAGTTCGCTGATCTCGGCGTCCATCGCGTCGGTGTCTGCTTTGTCGATGTGTTCTTCGCTCACGCCGCCCGGCCGCAAAGCGTTCAGCACGCTGTCGTTGGTGTTAGTGTCCACTGTTTGCTTGGTTGTTGTGGTGCTTGCAGATGGTGCTACCGTTGTCGATGATATTGGTGCTGGTGTGGAGACGCTTGGTGATGTTGTCGTGGAAGCGCTCGGTACCGCTACCGTTGTAGTGGTGGAGGCGCTAGGTTCTGCTTGCGTTGATGCGTGATCGGGTTTGGTGTGTCGTCGTTCTTTTTCTGGTTAAGCAACGTCATCGCAGGAGCGATCGGCTGGCCGAAATCGATGATCGGTTTTGCAGGCCTACCAAGGGACGGCGCCGAGCTGCCGCTGCCTCCGCTGCTGCCGCTTCCACTACCGCTGCCTGTTGAGATCGCCGCCATTTTGGGGCAATTCTGCTTGACGTGCCCTTCTGCCTTGCAGAAAAAGCACTTATTTTTGAGCCCATCATAAAAGATGCGGGCTCGGAAATGTCCTATGTAAAGGTGTGCAGGAATTTCCTTCGCCACCTCCATGTGCACTCCTCGTACACCGGTGAAAATGTTGACCTTCAGCTCGTTGGGAAAACGTTCGCGCACGTGCTGCCGTATGGTCCCGTACTGACCCAGCACATACTGGATCGTGGCGTCGTCAATCTCCGGTGGCAGATTGAAGATCCGGACGTACCGGAAGACGCGTGATGCCTGCTCTACCGCCACCCTTGCCGTTGTCCCGTCCTCGAACTTGAACTGGTAGTGTTCGTCCGATTCGGCGATGAACGCCGAGAAAGTCTCCTCGTCAATCAGCTTGACGTAAAACTGGCCGCCATTCTCGTCCTTGTAAATGCTGTGGATATCCGCTGCAGACAGCTTCAGGGTGTCCATCGAGAACTTCAGCACGTCCAGGTACGATGGTACTTTGATTCCTGGTCCGAAGACCAACTTCGCAGTGTTCTTTCGTACACTGTTCGCCATTTTTACTCTTCCGGGGAAGATTCCGCTTTTAGCTAACAAAGAAAAACGCGTACGAAACAATAGCCGCGGAGGACTATTGTTCGAAACCGGACTTATTCTCGAGAGCGTCGATGGAAATACGTCTTGTTCGTACGAGCTCACGTCCGAGACTGAAGGTTAAACTTATGTTAACTGATTTTCTTTTTATAAAATTAAAATAATTGTTAGTAGATTTGAAATGTTTAAATGTTTAAATGTTTCAATGTTTAAATGTTTAAATGTTTAAATGTTTAAATGTTTAAATGTTTAAATGTTTAAATGTTTAAATGTTTAAATGTTTAAATGTTTAAATGTTTAAATGTTTAAATGTTTAAATGTTTAAATGTTTAAATGTTTAAATGTTTAAATGTTTAAATGTTTAAATGTTTAAATGTTTAAATGTTTAAATGTTTAAATGTTTAAATGTTTAAATGTTTAAATGTTTAAATGTTTAAATGTTTAAATGTTTAAATGTTTAAATGTTTAAATGTTTAAATGTTTAAATGTTTAAATGTTTAAATGTTTAAATGTTTAAATGTTTAAATGTTTAAATGTTTAAATGTTTAAATGTTTAAATGTTTAAATGTTTAAATGTTTAAATGTTTAAATGTTTAAATGTTTAAATGTTTAAATGTTTAAATGTTTAAATGTTTAAATGTTTAAATGTTTAAATGTTTAAATGTTTAAATGTTTAAATGTTTAAATGTTTAAATGTTTAAATGTTTAAATGTTTAAATGTTTAAATGTTTAAATGTTTAAATGTTTAAATGTTTAAATGTTTAAATGTTTAAATGTTTAAATGTTTAAATGTTTAAATGTTTAAATGTTTAAATGTTTAAATGTTTAAATGTTTAAATGTTTAAATGTTTAAATGTTTAAATGTTTAAATGTTTAAATGTTTAAATGTTTAAATGTTTAAATGTTTAAATGTTTAAATGTTTAAATGTTTAAATGTTTAAATGTTTAAATGTTTAAATGTTTAAATGTTTAAATGTTTAAATGTTTAAATGTTTAAATGTTTAAATGTTTAAATATTTAAATGTTTAAATGTTTAAATGTTTAAATGTTTAAATGTTTAAATGTTTAAATGTTTAAATGTTTCAATGTTTAAATGTTTAAATGTTTAAATGTTTAAATGTTTAAATGTTTAAATGTTTAAATGTTTAAATGTTTAAATGTTTAAATGTTTAAATGTTTAAATGTTTAAATGTTTAAATGTTTAAATGTTTAAATGTTTAAATGTTTAAATGTTTAAATGTTTAAATGTTTAAATGTTTAAATGTTTAAATGTTTAAATGTTTAAATGTTTAAATGTTTAAATGTTTAAATGTTTAAATGTTTAAATGTTTAAATGTTTAAATGTTTAAATGTTTAAATGTTTAAATGTTTAAATGTTTAAATGTTTAAATGTTTAAATGTTTAAATGTTTAAATGTTTAAATGTTTAAATGTTTAAATGTTTAAATGTTTAAATGTTTAAATGTTTAAATGTTTAAATGTTTAAATGTTTAAATGTTTAAATGTTTAAATGTTTAAATGTTTAAATGTTTAAATGTTTAAATGTTTAAATGTTTAAGTGTTTTTTTCTAAAACGAGCTACCAAAAACTTCCAAGAGATCTTTTTTCTTTGTTTCAGTATGTATAGAAAACACTCAAAAATTATTCAAAAAAAAAAAATTTTTTTTATACATGAATTGTTTGATAAACTTATCAACTCCAAAACCCTTACGCATTTGATGTCAAATTTATCGTCATACTATTTTTACAATCAATTGTTTAAAAAAGTGCGTTTAGGGAGACTTGATCCCTGCATTTTTATGGTCACTGGAATCAGCCTCAAGATTAATTAATTGGGCTGGGTTTTCATACATAGTTTTCATACATCCTTTAGTATAGTTGTACATAACTAATTGCAGTTTGAACCTTTTTTCAAAAGTTTTGTAAACAAAAATTTCCAGCTTTTGTAAACATGCTTAATTTTGGTCGAAAAAATAATATTTTGAGTTTTCAAATATTTTACATACTAAACTTGTTATATTTTGAACACAAACGTACAGGTTTTATGTTAAATTGCTGTAACTTATAGAAAATTAAAAGTTTGGATGAATAAGAAACATTTTGCTTAAGAT
This sequence comes from Culex quinquefasciatus, assembly GCF_015732765.1. Taxonomy (NCBI): domain Eukaryota; kingdom Metazoa; phylum Arthropoda; class Insecta; order Diptera; family Culicidae; genus Culex; species Culex quinquefasciatus. Next base: position 108,712,582 of record NC_051862.1, read on the forward strand.
TTCTTCAAAATGTTGAAAGGTGGATCAAGTTACCCCTAACATTTTTAAAATGCCGGTTTAAAATATTTTTTTAAAGCGCTCGGCATGATTCGAAGAGTTCATCTGATGAAATACCCTTATAAGCCAAACATAGATGAATGTTTAAGCTTTCAATTCATGCAAAAAGTTAATAGTTTTGTGATAAATTGACAGAGTTATGTGCGATACAAAAAAAGGGGATCAAGTCTCCCCACTCTCCCCTATGTAAAAAAAGTATTTACACCCCTTGGGCACTCATCACAAATTGTGCTGAAAGTATCCAAAATAAAAAGATAACCAAAAACCTAGTACTACGTTTTGTTCAGCAACTAATGCCGAACATTTTGACTAAACAAGTTCTTAAAATGTTATGTTCTATAAAAATTTCCAGAACAAATACCTAAAAAAACGCAAAAATGGCGCAATAAAAAGTTTGTTCACCTTTTGATTTGTTAACAAAAATGAAGTGATTTGGTAGTAAATCATCATTTTTTTCTTTTGTAGCTTACAGTAGTCATTCTTAAGCCTTTTGCAATTGAATTTTGTTTGAATATAAAGTTTTACAACAATTTATATAAAAGTTTGTAAAACTTTAGATATTTTATATAAAACTTATCTAAACCTTTTTTAAGAAACTTTTTTTTTGTCAAATATTTATATAATGTCCCAAAAACACTTAAAACACATTTTGGAGTAGATATAAAATGATTTTAGCCAATTTAGGATCGATGAAATTATTTTTTTCTTTAATTTTAGTACCTTCTCGGAACAACGCCGTCGGGAAATCCGCCGGCACCAGAACCGGTTCGTTTTTCGGGTGACCTGCTATGTACCATCGGAAAGGGCATACAATTTCCGTTCTTTTGATACATAAACATCGGGGTATCTATAAAATCCATCGTTTTAAACACCTAAGCAAAAAGTTTTTTAGTTAGTTACCGCGCGGTGGAAGCCTTGCCGTGAATAATATAATGCCGTGAAATAAGGAAATCTCTTCGTTTGATTGATGTTTGCGATGGGTCGATAGGATTTGGATTAAATGGATAACCTTTATGTTATATGGGAGAGGGAGGGGGACATGAGGGCCACCCCCCGCCCCCCCCCCCCTCCCACATTCAAAAAGACCCCACAAACAACGTAATTTTGCTTTTTTTAATGGATGGTTATTCTGTAGTTTTATCACTAAGCCAGTTTTATCTTGGGGATTATGTATTTTTTGAAGCAATGAAGTTTTAAACTGTTATGTTGTATGTTTCGTAATAACTGAATGACCCGCTCCACCCACGCAACGGTTGACAACAAACAACTGTCATTAATTTGTTTAGTTTTTTAATCGTTTGGATTGTGGTCGCCTCTTCCGCCGTTGTAAAAATGCCGAGGAAGACGGAAGTGCCGGCCAGTATTCGGGAATTGATTGTTCATTACCATGAAAACGGACTAAGTGACAGAAAAATCGCAGAGGACCTGCGTCTGGAGAAAGGTACCGTCGCGAAAATTACACAGAAAAAAAATGATGGTAATATTCATCAGGAAATGGTGACAGATATTGTGGCAAAAAAAAAATGATAAATTTTACCTTAGAAAATGATGAATTTTCATCAGAAAATTATGAAATTTACCTCAAATAATGATGAAATTTACCTAAAAAAATTATGAAATTTACCGCAAAAATGTTGAATTTTACGAAAGAATGTGTATTATTGCATTAAAAAATGTGTAATTTGTGGCTGAGAAAGTGGAAGGATAGGTATTGAACTGTCATCCATTTCAGAGAACGTAAATAAAACATTTAATTCAAGCGAATATTTTTTTCATGAATTTCAGGGCACTTTGTGGGTGGCAATCAGTTAGCGGCCAACTGCTTGATCGCTCTAAGGACCCGGGTTGGTTTTTTAGCAAATATTACTTTAAGGTTAGACGGAACGCCAGTTCTTGGACAACTTTTGTTCAACTTAAATAAATGTCTGAACTCGACAGGTTGCTCGCTATCGATCTATTTAGCGTCTGCAACAGACAGAACATGTTTTAGTTACGGTGTTTTCTTTAAAGGAGCTTCCAAAATGCTAGTCGTGGTATCAATATGGCGCTGCTTTCCCGTTTTACCTTAAGTTATATCGTTGGAATTCAATAATTCTAGAGTTTTTTTTGAAAAGGTCCTATTACCAAAATTTGCAATTTTTGCTTTTTGGGTGTTTTTAGAACCGCCTTGTGTCCCAAAAACCCAAAAAGCAAAAAATGAAAATTTGGATTATAGGACCTTTTCAAAAAAAAAAATCCATAATTATTCAATTAATTATTTGTTTTTAAACATTGCACAAGATTAAAAATAATTTCAGCAGAGCTGCTAAGTCAGAGCCTTCGTAGGCGGAATCAAACCTTTTTAACGATTTGCAGTCGACAAATTTGGAGAAGCAGAAATTGGAAAATTATTTAAGCCAGAGACTTAGGATTGAGCCATTTCTTTTATAATATACAAAACGTAAAAGCACTGATATAATTAGATATTAAATTATGTGATTGCTTAAAGCCAACTTGGCTTTAAAATTGTACGCATTCCAACTGAATTGTTTTAACAGTTAAAGCAGAGAGAAGGGAACAATGTTGGACATAAATTTGTGCGATTGTAGGAAGTTTGATAGAAAATTGTGACAAATTTTGAAAAGAATGCATAATACGTGCATTTTAGATTCGTCTGGACCGAAATATTAGCGATTGAAATTTGAAGCACTGTTTTCTGCGAAATGGTACCCCAGCACCTTCGAGTAAGACGTTATTCATCGTCAGTACAAAAGGAGGATAATTCAATGAAATAATGAAAACAAGATACCATGCAATTTAAACAGGAAAAAAGTATTAATCTGACTGCGTGTAAAAGCCTGGTTGTAAAATATATTTTGCATTATTTTATGAAATTTTATGTAATATTACACCCTGACATATGTAGCTCATCAGTATGGGAAATCTACTTGACCGATATGTCAAGCTCATAGATTCCTTTATCCTTTTAATTCTTCATCTGTCTGATTGCGATCGGGCTAAGGCGCCAGTCCATACTGTTAATGTTGGGTTTGAATCCCATCGGTGGCACCTTTTATGTGTTTCCAAAAATTGTACATGCAAAGTGTAATGTTAAATTACTTTTTTCCATAATGGTGATGTGCATGCAATTTTACCATCGGATTTTTTGCTGTGTACTTACCCAAAAAAATGCTGCAAGCAGTAGCTACCTTTTCAGACGAAGTTTCACCAGTTGAAATCCTTGAGATATTACCCACATGAAATATCCACCTGCAAAAACGATTTTTTTACAAAGTGTCATAATCTTTAAAAAAAACAAAACTTATCTAAAAGTGGAAATAGACGTCGACTAATGGTGATTAGATCCGAAAAACAAATTTTGCACAGTTATGGCGGCTGCTTTTTCCACGTTGGCTTTGGCATTTTCCAAGAGTCGTTTGTCCTGAGAAGCTGTAAAGATGAGTTGATAATTATGTTTAATGATATTTAAAATTGTCATTAGAACTCTTAACTGTTGCGGTGTCAATCCAGAAACGGAAAAGTGATGCGAATTACGCGAGAGGGGTCATCAAAGAATGCTTCTCACCAAGCCAATTTGATAACACTCAGAAAAATAATTAAAAACAATATTTTAGGAATTTATTATACCTGTTTTTATTTACAAAATGAACATGAGGTAATTTACTTCAAATTTAACGTTTGTTGTTTATTTTGGATGAATAAGTACGATAAACAAGTCCTCCCGACTACGACGATTGAATCCTGAAATAAATGGATCGTACATCAGATTCTTCGTGAACTGTTCAAACTTCAAAACTCGATAGGCAACTTCCTCCAAACTTAACCGAAAAAGCACCACTTTTTAAGGATTCTTGGATGCGCAAGTGGCCAAAACACCCGGACTCTTCTTCCAAACCAGTCCGGAAGAAGCACTAACAAAAACTCACCAAAACAAACGACGACGGCGGCACGGAATCTGCGACGATTCCTGGACTTAAACACCCGGACACACTGGCACCTTCCTCCAAACCGATCTGCGACGATTCCTGGACACTCGGACACACTGGCAACTTCTCCCAAACCGAACCGGTAGAAGCACCAACACAAACTCACCAAAACAAACGACGACGGCGGCACGGAATCTGCGACAATTTCTGGACGTAAACACCCGGACACACTGGCTCCTTCCTCCAAACCGATCCGGAAAAAGCACCAACACAAACTCACCAAAACAAACGACGTCGGCGGCACGGAATCTGCGACAATTTCTGGACGTAAACACCCGGACACACTGGCACCTTCCTCCAGACCTATCCGGAAGAAGTACCAACACAAACTCACCAAAACAAACGACGACGGCGGAATCAGCGACGATTGTTTGACGCACGAGCGACCAAAACTCCCGGACACGCGACGATTGAATCACGATCCGACAGGCTTCTGCCAACCACTTTTCAAAACTTTGCGTTTGACAGTTGTCAAAGTCCCTGGGTCAAAAGATGGTTGAATAATGTACCTAAATTTGATGAATATTACTCAAGTATACGAGTAGCAAAAATAATGTTGAATATTCATCAAAAATTAGGTAATATTACACATTTTTTGTGTAAAACCTGTTTGACAAACAAAAAATTCGTTATTCAACAATTATAGAGGTAAAATTCATCATTCTTTTTTTCAACATTCTATTTTCAACCTTCCATTTTTACATTATTTTTTGCTGTGTATACAAAAGTTTGAGAAATACGGAAACTTCCTACCGGAAGCAAGATCTGGCCGCCCGAAGGCAACCACCACACGGATTGACCGTAGAATTGTGATCGACGTGGAGCAGGACCGTGCACTGTCCGCCCAGAAGGTGGCAAAGAAGGTGGAGGAACAGTTCGGGGTTAGCGTTTCTCCACAAACCATCCGGAACCGGCTGCACAAGGCCGGATTCATGGGACGAGTCGCGGTGAAGAAACCGTTACTTACTGCTAAAAATATAAAAAAAACGGCTTAAGTGGGCCAAGGAGCACGTCAATTGGACGGTTGAGGATTGGAAGAAAGTCCTGTGGTCTGACGAAACGAAGGTTTTGTTGTTCGGATTGGATGGCATCACCCGGAAGTGGCGGAAGAGCAAGGAGGCTCTCAAAGCAAAATGTTTGAAGGCCACCGTTAAACACGGCGGAGGTTTGGCTGACGGTTGTTGTAAATAAGTATAGAAATTTTAATATTTATTTTTTTAAGGTCGAGTGATAGTATGGGGCTCAATGGCATGGTCGGGCGTCGGAGAGCTTGAGTTTATCGATGGTATTATAACCAAGGAAGTCTATTTGGATTTATTGAAAAGGAATCTCACGCCGAGCGCGCGTAAGACGGGTTTGGGCCGGAAATACACCTTCCAACAAGATGGAGACCCCAAGCACACGGCCAAAATCGTTAAAGAATGGTTCGAGAAGCAAAAGATGGACGTGATGGATTGGCCGGCGCAATCCCCTGACCTGAACCCAATAGAAGATTTGTGGTCAATTTTCAAGGTCAACGTAAGCCGGAAGCGCCCAAGTAGCATCCCACAACTGAAAAACACAGAAAAAAAAATGATGGTAATATTCATCAGGAAATAGTGACAGATTTTGTGGCAAAATAAATGATAAATTTTACCCCAGAAAACGATGAATTTTCATCAGTTTTTGATGAATATTCATCAGGTTCACATTTTTACACATTTTTTATGTAATATTACACAAATAAAGAGGTAATAATCAACCTACCAAATTTTCAACAGTCCAAAATTCAACTTTTTTTTTCTGTGAAGATAATTGTGGCCGAGTGGGAGAAGATCACACCAGAAATAACCCGGAAGCTCGTTGAGTCCATGCCACGGCGGTGCCAGGCTGTGATTGCGGCCAAGGGAGGTCACACCAAATACTAAGGCTGTAATTAAGGCCAGGGGAGGTTCTACGATAGACTGTCATGTCTTGACCTTGCCGCAAATTTCTTTTTTTTTAGTTTAAGAAGATACTGTTGCACTAAGTGAAATAAAGAATTGATGAATTTGTCCGTTACTTTGCCATGCAAATACTCTTTGTTTTGATTAAATGACTCCTAATTGCAAAATTCTTCCGATCCGGAACAATCCCGTCGAAGAGAATCCCCAAGGCTTAGTGATAAAACTACAGAATAACCATCCATTAAAAAAAAGAATAATTACGTTGTTTGTGGATGACCCCTTTGAAAGTGAGAGGGGGGGGGGGTGGCCCTCATGCCCCCCCTCCCCATATAACATAAAGGTTATCCATTTAATCCAAATCCTATCGACCCATCGCAAACATCAATCAAACGAAGAGATTTCCTTATTTCACGGCATTATATTATTCACGGCAAGGCTTCCACCGCGCGGTAACTAACTAAAAAACTTTTTGCTTAGGTGTTTAAAACGATGGATTTTATAGAAACCCCCGATGTTTATATATCAAAAGAACGGAAATTGTATGCCCTTTCCGATGGTACATAGCAGGTCACCCGAAAAACGAACCGGTTCTGGTGCCGGCGGATTTCCCGACGGCGTTGTTTCGAGAAGGTACTAAAATTAAAGAAAAAAATAATTTCATCGATCCTAAATTGGCTAAAATCATTTTATATCTACTCCAAAATGTGTTTTAAGTATTTTTGGGACATTATATAAATATTTGACAAAAAAAAAAGTTTCTTAAAAAAGGTTTAGATAAGTTTTATATAAAATACAAACTTTTATATAAATTGTTGTAAAACTTTATATTCAAACAAAATTCAATTGCAAAAGGCTTAAGAATGACTATTGTAAGCTACAAAAGAAAAAAATGATGATTTACTACCAAATCACTTCATTTTTGTTAACAAATCAAAAGGTGTACAAACTTTTTATTGCGCCATTTTTGCGTTTTTTTAGGTATTTGTTCTGGAAATTTTTATAGAACATAACATTTTAAGAACTTGTTTAGTCAAAATGTTCAGCATTAGTTGCTAAACAAAACGTAGTACTAGGTTTTTGGTATACATATTTTTCGTAGATACGCCTCGAACAATTTATGTTCGTGACCATGTTCGGTTATCTCTTAACCATACCCTGGGGTTAACTTGACTTGTTCGTGTTTCTACGAACATGGGAAGTTTTTTTTTCCAGGATGCAACTTTCTGCCCGGGTTAACATTGTCATTTAAATTATAATGTACTTACTCTTTTGGTGACACCGACTGACTTTTTAAATATCTTGAGCAATATGACTGAACATTATAGGCAAATGAACCATTTTCAACCCAAAGCTGAGGATCGTTTTCATTTATCTTTAAGCACATTTCAAAACATTTCAATGTATCATCTGTTATCTTCAAGAATTCTGCTGGTCTAAAATAAAAACAAACTTTTAACAGGTGCCTTAACTGATCTAAAGATAAATCAAGAAATTTTTGACAGGTTAACCTTCCTACGGTATTGGGGTCCTTTTCGGCCTTTTTGAAAATTAAATTTGCCATAACTTTTGTTATATACATGCTAGAGCCTTCAAATTTTCTGACATTAAATTTATAGTATAAATACACATTTCACAAAACAAATAAACCTCGGACGACCCCTAGGGGAGCGTCCATAACAAAAGTTACTTTAAAGGTATTGGGGTCCTTTTCGACCCCAAACTTTAAAAAATCGTCAAAAATCCAGTTTTCGACCGATTCCGGTTCTTTTGGTCACAAATGAAAGCTTAAAACGTCCCCTTTTCGAAACCGACCCGGAATACCGGATTTGGTCACTGTGGCACCGGGCATCGGCTACAACCGAAAAAGGCTTTTTGAGACCCCAACTTTGACGACCTGTATCTCCGGCAAATTTAAACCAATCAGGATGCTCCGGTTGCATTCGACAGGTATATACCTGTACTTTGACCACAAATATTAATATCAGGGCCAGGTGACCTACCGGTTCTGGAAATCCGGAACATCCGAAAAGTTCATATTTTACTGTTTTTCACGTATATGTGATACCAATACTCTCTTGATAGTTGAAATTGATCCATAAAACTTACTAAAAACACAATACACGATTGCCAGAACCACTCTGGAATGTTAGTGGCCACTTCCGGGTAACCTGGAACCGGTTCCCGGGTACCCGATGAACGGCCAATTTGATTCTTTTGTTGAAAACCCATCATGTCGCATATCAAACTTCATGAAATTGAAAGATATGTCCATCTTTGGTAATGCCGTTAATTGCTGAGCCATCCTGGCCAATCTGGAACCGGTTACAGGTGGGCCCTTGGGGACACTCCCGGAATATGAGAGAAACCCTATCATCCGACATATCAAACTTCATGAAATTGAAAGATATGTCAATCTACGGTCATGCCAATGTTCGCTGACCCATCCTGGCCAATCTGGAACCGGTTCCTGGTGACCCCTTGGGGACACTCCCGGAATATGAGAGAAACCCTTTCATCCGACATATCAAACTTCATGAAATTGAAAGATATGTCAATCTACGGTCATGCCAATGTTCGCTGACCCATTGTGGCCAATTTGGAACCGGCTACCGGTGGCCCCTTGGGGACACTTCCGGAATATGAGAGAAACCCTATCACCCGACATATCAAACTTCATGAAATTGAAAGATATGTCAATCTACGGTCCTGCCAATGTTCGCTGACCCATTGTGGCCAATTTGGAACCGGTTACCGGTGGCCCCTTGGGGACACTCCCGGAATATGAGAGAAACCCTATCATCCGACATATCAAACTTCATGAAATTGAAAGATATGTCAATCTACGGTCATGCCAATGTTCGCTGACCCATCCTGGCCAATCTGGAACCGGTTACCGGTGACCCCTTGGGGACACTCCCGGAATATGAGAGAAACCCTATCATCCGACATATCAAACTTCATGAAATTGAAAGATATGTCAATCTACGGTCCTGCCAATGTTCGCTGACCCATTGTGGCCAATTTGGAACCGGCTACCGGTAGCCCCTTTGGGGACACTCCCGGAATATGAGAGAAATCCTATCATCCGACATATCAATCTTCATGAAATCGAAAGATATGTCAATCTACGGTCATGTCAATGTTCGCTGACCCATCCTGGCCAATTTGGAACCGGCTACCGGTGGCCCCTTGGGGACACTTCCGGAATATGAGAGAAACCCTATCACCCGACATATCAAACTTCATGAAATTGAAAGATATGTCAATCTACGGTCATGCCAATGTTCGCTGACCCATTGTGGCCAATTTGGAACCGGCTACCGGTAGCCCCTTTGGGGACACTCCCGGAATATGAGAGAAATCCTATCATCCGACATATCAAACTTCATGAAATTGAAAGATATGTCAATCTACGGTCATGCCAATGTTCGCTGACCCATTGTGGCCAATTTGGAACCGGCTACCGGTAGCCCCTTTGGGGACACTCCCGGAATATGCGAGAAATCCTATCATCCGACATATCAAACTTCATGAAATTGAAAGATATGTCAATTTACGGTCATGCCATTGTTCGCTGACCCTTTCTGGCTAATCTGGAACCGGTTACTGGTGGCCCCTTGGGGACATTCCAAGAATATGAGAGAAACCCTATCATCCGACATATCAAACTTAATGAAATTGAAAGATATGTCAATCTACGGTCATGCCAATGTTCGCTGACCCATCCTGGCCAATCTGGAACCGGTTACCGGTGGCCCCTTGGGGACACTCCCGGAATATGAATGTATCCCTACCACCCGACTTATCAAACTTCATGAAATTGAAAACTACGTCAATCTACGGACATGATGTTGTTCGCTGACCGTTGGTTGACATATCTTTCAATTTCATGAAGTTTGATGCGTCGAATGATAGGGTTTCTCTCATATTCTTGGAATGTCCCCAAGGGGCCACCAGGAACCAGTTCCAAAATTGCCAGAATGGATCAGCGAACAACGGCATGACCATAGATTGACATATCTTTCAATTTCATGAAGTTTGATATGTCGGATGATAAGGTTTCTCTCATATTTCGGAAGTGTCCCCAAGGGGCCACCGGTAACCGGTTTCAAATTGGCCAGGATGGGTCAGCAAATAATGGCATGACCGTAGATTGACTTATCTTTCAATTTCATGAAGTTTGATATGTCGGATGGTAGGGATACTTTCATATTCCGGGAGTGTCCCCAAGGGGCCACCGGTAACCGGTTCCAGATTGGCCAGGATGGGTCAGCGAACATTGGCATGACCGTAGATTGACATATCTTTCAATTTCATTAAGTTTGATATGTCGGATGATAGGGTTTCTCTCATATTCCGGGAGTGTCCCCAAGGGGCCACCAGTAACCGGTTCCAGATTGGCCAGAAAGGGTCAGCGAACAATGGCATGACCGTAAATTGACATATCTTTCAATTTCATGAAGTTTGATATGTCGGATGATAGGATTTCTCTCATATTCCGGGAGTGTCCCCAAAGGGGCTACCGGTAGCCGGTTCCAAATTGGCCAGGATGGGTCAGCGAACATTGGCATGACCGTAGATTGACATATCTTTCGATTTCATGAAGTTTGATATGTCGGATGATAGGATTTCTCGGGAGTGTCCTACCGGTAGCCGGTTCCAAATTGGCCAGGATGGGTCAGCGAACATTGGCATGACCGTAGATTGACATATCTTTCAATTTCATGAAGTTTGATATGTCGGATGATAGGGTTTCTCTCATATTCCGGGAGTGTCCCAAGGGCCCACCGGTAACCGGTTCCAGATTGGCCAGGATGGCTCAGCGATTAACGGCATTACCAAAGATGGATATATCTTTCAATTTCATGAAGTTTGATATGCGACATGATGGGTTTTCAACAAAAGAATCAAATTGGCCGTTCATCGGGTACCCGGGAACCGGTTCCAGGTTACCCGGAAGTGGCCACTAACATTCCAGAGTGGTTCTGGCAATCGTGTATTGTGTTTTTAGTAAGTTTTATGGATCAATTTCAACTATCAAGAGAGTATTGGTATCACATATACGTGAAAAACAGTAAAATATGAACTTTTCGGATGTTCCGGATTTCCAGAACCGGTAGGTCACCTGGCCCTGATATTAATATTTGTGGTCAAAGTACAGGTATATACCTGTCGAATGCAACCCGGAGCATCCTGATTGGTTTAAATTTGCTGGAGATACAGGTCGTCAAAGTTGGGGTCTCAAAAGGCCTTCTTCGGTTGTAGCCGATTCCCGGTGGCCACAGTGACCAAATCCGGTATTCCGGGTCGGTTTCGAAAAGGGGACGTTCTAAGCTTTCATTTGTGACCAAAAGAACCGGAATCGGTCAAAAACTGGATTTTTGACGATTTTTTAAAGCTTGGGGTCGAAAAGGACCCCAGTACCTTATGTGTGATTTTTTTTTAATACCAAGGGAAGGTTAAGAGTTTAGTCCTATTTTCATTGAATTCGCCAATATACATTAGAGCAACTCTCTACGGAATCGGCTGATTTCGACCATTTTTATTTTTTGTATTTTTTTATTTGGCTCAAACTTTGTGGGGCCTTCCCTATGACCAAATAAGCTATTTTGCGTCCTTGGTTCACCCATACAAGTCTCCATACAATTTTGGCAGCTGTCCATACAAAAATGGTATGTAAATATTCAAACAGCTGTAACTTTTGAGTGAATTTTCTGATCAATTTGGTGTCTTCGGCAAAGTTGTAGGTATTGTTGAGGACTATTGAGAAAAAATAGGTACACGAAAAAAAAATTGAGGATTTTTTTATCAACTTTCTTTTCACTAAAACTCAATTTCCCAAAATACGTATTTTTTGATTTTCGAGATTTTTTTTATATGTTTTAGGGGACAAAAATCCGCAACATTTGAGCCATAGAGAAACATGGTCAAAAAATCTGCCGCTGAGTTATGAATTTTTGAAAAAATAGTGATTTTTGGAAAAAATCGAAGTTTCATGCAAAAACAAGTTTGACATTATTTTTTAATGAAAAATTGAATTTGCAATCGAAAAGTACTTTACAGATTTTTTGATAAAGGGCTCCGTTTTCAAGCTAAAGCCACCGAAAGTTTGATTTTAGCGAAATATTTGCAGTTTTTCAATTTTTAAAAATAGTGACCAAGAGTGACCATTTCTAAAAATATTTTTTTTGAAAAGTTCAGAAAATTTGCTTCAAAATTGTCTAAGAGACATTGAAGATTGGACCTCGGGTTGCTGAGATAGAGCCGCTTTAAGAAAAAGAAACACGAAAATTGAAGTTTTCTTAATATCACCAAAAAAACACACCATTTTCTAATGACGATATCTCAGCAACTAATGGTCCGATTTTCAATGTTAATACTTGAAACATTCATGAAATTTTCCGATCTTTTCGAAAAAAATATTATGAAAATTTTTAAATCAAGACTAGCATTTTAAATGGGCGTAATATTCAATGTTTGGCCCTTTTAAAATGTTAGTCTTGATTTAAAAATTATCAAAGTATTTTTTTCGAAAATTTCACGATTGTTTCATGTATTAACATTGAAAATCGGACCATTAATTGCTGAGATATCGTCATTAGAAAATGGTGGGCTGTTTGGATGAGACTTAGAAAACTTCAATTTTCGTGTTTCTTTTTCTTTAAGCCGCTGTATCTCAGCAACCAGAGGTGCAATCTTCAATGTCTCTTATACAATTTTATAGCAAATTTTCTGAACTTTTCAAAAAAAATATTTTTAGAAATGGTCACTCATGGTCACTATTTTTAAAAATTGAAAAACTGCAAATATTTCCCTAAAATCAAACTTTCGGTGGCTATATCTAGGAAACGGAGCCCTTTATCAAAAAATATGTAAAGTACTTTTCGATTGCAAATTCAATTTTTCATTAAAAAATAATGTCAAACTTGTTTTTGCATGAAACTTAGATTTTTTCCAAAAATCACTATTTTTTCAAAAATTCATAACTCGGCGGCAGATTTTTTGACCATGTTTCTCTATGGCTCAAAAGTTGCGGATTTTTGTCCCTTAAAACATATCAAAAAATCTCGAAAATCAAAAAATACGTATTTTGGGAAATTGAGTTTTAGTGAAAAAAAGTTGATAGAAAAATCTGCAATTTTTTTCCGTGTACCTATTTTTTTCTCAAAAGTCCTCAACAATACCTACAACTTTGCCGAAGACACCAAATTGATCAGAAAATTCACTCAAAAGTTACAGCTGTTTGAATATTTACATACCATTTTTGTATGGACAGCTGCCAAAATTGTATGGAGACTTGTATGGGTGAACCAATGACACAAAATAGTATATTTGGTCATAGGGAAGGCCCCCACAAAGTTTGAGCCAAATAAAAAAAATACAAATAAAATCCATTTCCGGTTTTGGTAGAGAATTGCCCATTATCTAAATAACTTTTTCGTGCTTTTGCGAGTAACTTGCTTTTTCCCACTTTCAGTTGATTCAGGTTAGATTGATTGTTACAAAAATAGGGGCAGTGGGGGCAGAATGGGCCACCCTTGGTTTTGGGCTTTAGAATAGATTTAGACCAACTGTAAGGCAAGGGTCTTATAAAGGACGTCAAATAACATCACCATACCGAAAACGACGTTTGAATTCATTGTATTTTTCGAATTATAAACAAAAATTTAAATTTCTTTACAAAACCACTCAAATGAAGTTTATTTCGAGGTTCTTAAATAAGCTTTCTCGAAAGTTAAATTGTTTGAAAAAGTTTTTTAAGCATTGTGCTCCCAACGATTTTTTTTTTGTTTGAGTATTAAGACACGGAATCCTGATTACGAGGACTATTGTATCGTGTTACCCATTTTTACTGTTATTAAGCATTTCCTGACCTATAACACAGTCCCTATTGAGAGGGAAAGTGCTGTTCCATCCAGATGCTGTAAACTCCTTTCCTTGTGCTTTGTGCGCTATGCATCGCTAGAACCGCGGTGACAATTTTTTCGTGTCATTTTTCAAGCTCTTCCCAGCAACTATTATTTGCCGCGCGGGGTCTTGTAAAGACAATTGTCTTTTTGCGGCGCTACTCTTGCGGTGTTCCCTTTGCTCTGATCTGGACAATGCGACTGGACTGCAGTGCAATACCGATCGGCTGGGCATTATTTACATGCGAAGACACGAGGAAAGTATTTTGGGAATGAGGCGCAAAGGAATATCCCAAGATCGATCACATGCTTGAAGAGCACGTGAAGCAACCGTTTTATACTCATACGGTTGCTGCTACCTCTGAACTTAAACCTAAGGCTAAGGGTCAGAAACTAAGGGTCGTATCAACAAAGTTCAAAAAAGCAAAATCTAGAGAATTTTCTCAGCTTTTAAAAATTATTTTTTTCAGAGGTGGGCAAACATGTGCACTAATTTAATCTAATCTAATCTAATCTAATCGAACACAAGCGCAGCCAGTCCGAAGAAAGCATCCGGGAAGAACTTATGGTTAGATTACGCCTCAAGTTCCTTCTTGTCATTATTAATGATTGCAGTACTTTTCGAGAACCCCCGAAATGTATTACACTCACTAAAGCGGCCCGGCCTACTGCGTTGCATTAACCGCAAGAGACAGATTCTATGAACGGAACCCACATTTCATGGAATCATCAGGGGAAGAAGAAGAAGATAGGAAATACCGTACCAACCACTTCGAGTTATTTATAGAATATGGTGTGTAGTGTGTGTAGGGGAATCGTTGGAAAAGGGATTGTTGTATTATATAGTAAACGATCTAGTGACATTATTTCACCACTACGGATTAATTCACTCAAGGGGTGTCAACCCCTCGGTGGCCGAGTGGCTAGAGCATCTGACTATCAATCCAAAGGTGTGAGTTCGAATCCCACCTGATTCCATGCGTTTTTTGTTCATATTCAAAGTTCAATTATAGTCGAATAATTTCAAGGAGACCGGTTGGGAATCGAACCCGGAACCTTCCGCTTATGAGGCGGGAGCCGTAGCCATTAAGCCACGGGCCGGTCTCAAAAAGCGAATTTAGATTACGCGTTTACACACTGCACTACGTATACTCTATCAAACATGTGCACTAATTTAAACAAATGAAAAACTGCGACTATTTTCAAAAAAGTCACCTAAATATGGATTTAACTTGAAAACGGTGCACTTTATCAACATTTCAATAAGATACTTTTTGATTGCAAATTTGAATTTACATCGAAAAATGAAGTTGAAAAATTTTTGCGACCAATATTTCGATTTTTTGAAAAAAATCAGTATTGATTAACAAATTCATAACTCAAAGATTTTTCGCACAACCTGCAAATTTCTGAAAAGTTGGCATTCTAAAATCTAAAACATATTAAAAAATTAAAAAAATCAAAAATATGTGTAGTCAAGTTTTAGTGACAAAAAGTTTAATAAAAAATCACCAAAAAAACTTTTACCGACTAAAATTTTTTTCCGGTGCAGTCCGTATCCATACCTACAACTTTGCCGAAGACACCAAATCGATCAAAAAACTCCTTCGGAAGATACAGATTTTTGAATTTCCATAAATCATTTTTGTATGGACAGCTGCCAAATTTGTATGGAAAATTATAAGGACAAACTATTGATGCAAAATGGCTTCTTTGGGCATACCGGAGGCACCAAAATAGTTTCAGCCGGATTAAAAAATACAAAAATTAAAATTGAAGAAAAAAGACCGATTTCGTAGAGAATTGCTCAGCAGTAGAGACCCTAAATAGGGAGACTGGTCTTAGCTGGCAAAATCGGTCTGGAAACGTATGTTAAGAGCATGGCAACACTGATAAGTTTGCTGGGCGTAAAGGCAAATGCTCGTTTGGATACGTCAAACTCGTGTCTGTTTGGGTACGTCAAATTCACTTCGACCAGTCTCCCTATTAAGGATCTCTACTCAGCAGTACCTTCCGCAAAGACGGTCGTAAGTCCATTATCGACGTTACGTTCTGTAACCCGCGGCTGGTGGCCGACATGAACTGGAGGGTAAGTGAAGACTATACTCATAGCGATCACCAAGCGATCCGGTACAGCATCGGGATACGAGCCCCTGTACCAGAAAGGAGCAACAGGTCCTACGGAAGGAAATGGAAGCTGCAGTACTTCGACGAGGGTCTCTTCGTGGAAGCGCTCCATTGGTGTGATGGTCCCCAAGGCTTGAATGCCGAAGAGCTGACAGCACAACTAGTGACAGCATGTGACACAACCATGCCGCGGAGACCAGGAACTGTCGTCGGCCAGCCTACTGGTGGAATGAAGAACTCGGTACCCTTCGGGCGAGCCAGAAGACGAGCCCAGAGAGCAAGATTCGAAGAAAGCGATCAAATGCAGCAACACAATCTGTTTCAAGGAGTTATGTCAAGACGCTGATGCGAACCCTTGGGGGAGCGCATATCTCGTCACGATGGCGAAGATCAGAGGCCTATCGATGGCGGCTGAAACGTGTCCCGACAAGCTGAAGGTCATCGTGGAAGGGCTCTTCGCAAGCCATGACCCAACGACCCGGCCCCCTACACCGTACAACGACGAAGGGGGTAGCAACGCCGAAGGTCATCTGATCACCAACGAGGAACTTGAGGCAATAGCGAAGAGATTTAAGGTGAAGAAAGCACCCGGCCCGGATGGAATCCCGAATTTTGCCCTGAAATCGGTGGTTTAATTCCCGAACTGTTCGGAATCAAGTTCAATTTGTGGACTGTATTTGGTAACTCTTCCGGCGGACTTGGGAACCACTTTCACTTGGAGGATCAAATTACACTCAAACCAACTGTTGTCAAACGAACGGGGTCACTTTTTAGTTTGACACCCCTTTTACACGGAGTTCTCACACACTACCAAACGTTTGTTTTGATAGTGTGCGTGAGCGCTGGGTAAAAAGTGACAGTTCGCCCTTTTTAAGTTTGACTATAACCAACCAACGGGGTACATTCTAAAAAAGTGTCAAACGAAAAAGTAACCAACCACCGGGGGTTGAGTGTATCGTGAGCACAAAAGAAAACACATTTTTTCTCCTTAACTTCTATTTAGCAGCTACGATTATAATTAACTTAATTAACTAGAGATTTCTTCGAGTCAACTCGCGATCGCGGTGGCGACTTCCGTCCGATCACTTCGGCTGCTTGTGGCGAACTTGCTTGGTCCTCGACTCGTGGCTTCCACGAACGATCAACACGACCGTTTTCGCGCCAAAAAACTCTCCACACGCGGGTGCGTTCGTTGCGTCGTTCTCTCCTTCTCTCTCGTTCGCGCTTCGTCGCTAACGACGTGCTGTTGCCACCTTCGTCGTTGTCGATCGCAGTAGTCGGGGTGTGCGACACTGCTCAAACAAAAAATCTTCTTCGGACTGACAGGTTTCAGCCCGAACATCCCCCCCCACCGAAAGCGGCGTTGTACAGGATCGGCCGCTTTAAAACTTCGTGACGTGTTCGCAAGTCAACGACTCGGACTAAGTCGCCCAGATCCAGGTTAGTGTGCGTTCTTATGTCAAGTCTTGGGCTAGCCACCTTGCACAGAGTTCGGAATGGCAAAATTAAGTGGAATAAATTGATAACTCCTTTATTTGACGTCCTAGCGAAATGGTGTCTTCGGAAGAGTTGTTGTACTTGATAAGGGCTATCTTTTAAAGTTATTGACATTCAGGGTGACGACCTTCCAGGGTGTCAACCAAAAACTAACTTTGTTGGATGACGTTGTAGGGCTTTAGTGTCTTCGACAAAGTTGTAGAGGAGAAAATTTCATGAAAGTTTGTCGAAGGCGCCAAATTTGTAGCTTCTAATCTGGGTGCTGAAAAGACAGAATGCGTAACGTGATTTTCGAAAGCTCCCCACTGCTCCCCACTAATACAACTCCAGAGTTTTTTTTGAAAAGGACCAATAAACCATTGTCTTTCATATGTTTATAGGACCTAATCAAAAAAAACTCTAGAACTGCACTACAGCTGTAAACATAAACAAAGTAGAAGGATATGTTCAAGCTCAAGCGTGACATATTTTTTGCTGCTGAAGTGAATTATTATGAAACATTTTGGATCTGTTGATGTTGATGTTTTCGATGAAAAATTAAGTGCTTCGCACTTTTTTCTTCGTAGACTAAACGAAGAGGCCTTTTTTTGTTTTCCACGTGATGAAAAATTGTGTCGAAAGTGGGTGGAATTTCGTGAATCAGAAGAGCAACCGAATGGAAGTTCCGAGATTATGTATCTTTGATGTGTAGTGATAATATCGGAGTAAGATTATATCCAATATTATTTGGAAAGTACTATTCATAGTTATTGATAATTCGTCGCTAACATTAAAAAAGCGTCATAAAGAAAGGTTTTGCGTGAGACATAGCGATCATAAAATTTTAGCGACGAATTATGCCAATCTCGATTTCAACCCTCTTATTAAGATGTTTTGACTTCGAATACCTCAATAGCCATTGATTATTTTTTTATTCCTGACTAAATAAATTATAGATTGATCACAATACTTGCCACTTCTTGGTATAATTATGCGAACAGTAAATTGGTTCCGCTTTGACAGCTCTAAATTGAGGCCGCTTTGCGGACAACTATTCCGCACCCAGCTTCTAATCTACTCGAGATATACGCCATTTTTGCAAAAATGGTCCAAAAAAGCACTTTTTTGGTGATAACTCAAAATGTTAGCATTTTAGCGGCCTACTATGTTCTGAAGAGTTGTTTAAGACATAAAATTACACATCTTTGCCGAAGACAGCAAAATGTTTTGAGCCTTTATTGAGGAGTTATAACAATTTTTAAGTGATTTTGAGCCTATTTTCAAGTTGCTATGTTTTCAAAAAGGCGCATTTTGGCGCAAAACCGAACAATGCACCTGAAATTACTCACTTTCAACTACATTTCCTGAATATATCTCCATGTCTATCGGTGTCTATTTTTAGATATCTCAATTTGAATTTGACCGTTTTTAATCAAATTATTTACCATTTTTAAGCGGAATCTTATTGAAAACGTGGTAATCATCGGTAAATTGAAGGGTAAATTGATCGATTTTTATGGAAAATACGATTTTTATGGAAAATAATTTCTATTTTGCGAGACCATTTCTCATCATTTTGGTGGCACACACATCCACACGCAAGATCAGAGGTTAACTGCTTAACGAAAGTCGCCAGCAATATCTTTTCACTTGCGCTAACGATTTCAAAGCGCTTAAGATATAAAATTGCTTCCAACTACCGGCAACATGTTCTTTTGGCCGTTACTTAGTCACTCACTTGAAAAATAATCCCGAAACATGTAAATAATTAGCAAGCGCCACAGGCCCGTAGCAATTTTTTCCCATTTTTTTTTTTAAATTGTACCTTAATAAATCTCAAAATAATGATTGTGTGTACTACCTTAAAAATAATCTCAAAACAATGATTGTGTGTTCTCTCCACAGAAATAATTTGTTAGATAGAAAATTAAGAATAGATTGATCAAACGAAGTAATTTGCCTGTCCATTGCCGAGCTCAGTTTTCGTAGATTATGAATCCAATATTTAAAAATTGAGCTGCAGATTTGAACATCGTTCCATTCAGTAACATTTCATTTATCCCATAGTTTTAGCATTACATTGGTTAGGGTGGTCCAAATCTGGGCTTTCTTGAGGCTACCCCCTAAAATCAAAGATTGATCACTAGCCTAAGTTCCAAATTTGAGCTTTTTATGACCACTGACCACCAAGTTTGGGAAAAATCGTCAAAATGTATGGAGAAAAGCAACTGTTTCAGTTTTTGACCTGTGGAAGGCGCAATAACTACCCAGTTCTTACCAATTTTCATAACTAATATCTTCTTTAAATTTGGAAAAACTTTCCCGAAGACACCTTATTTTTTTGGGTTTTTTGCTAAAAAGTTATTAGCCTTCGAAAATAGTAATATCAGGGGCTACATAGAAATAATTAATTTTTAAACTCATGTCTGTGCTAGCTTGCCTGGCAATGCACCTGTTATGTTGCGCAAAAATGGCCATTTTCGGAAGCTAATAACTTTTTAGCAAAAATCCTTAAATCTCGTTGTCTTAATTATGATAGTCGAACATCAGTAAAAAAAAAGTAATCCACTTTAACGACCCCCGGGTCTTTTGTGGTCTCTGTTGCAAGTTTCTGCTCATTTCTAGCCGTCCGAAGGTTATGTGTGGTGAGCCACCCAAAATCTCTTATACGCAAATGGACCGACGTTTTACTTCCCCATCCGATAGAAGGCTCGAACTTAAGTATGACCCCTGAAGAAACATAAAATAAATTAGAATTTTTAGATTCAAAGTGGCGGCAAAAATGGTGGCCAAGAAATATTGTTCAAATCTAACTCAAATGTGGTTGCAGATGCCGAATTTGATGTTAAAAGCAAGCAAATAAAAAAAAACGATTTCAATTTGTTCATGATTCGATTATCCGAAGTCCTTCGAACTTTTGGATAATCGGCTTGTCGAATTTGGACTGCAAAATTAATAACCCTTCTTTATTTGCATTAAAACCCCTTATCTTTTTGAGGACCTTCATACTATTAACAAATGATTTTTTCTGCATTTTTCAAAATATGCCATAATTTCTACAAAAATCATATTTTGATTTCAAAATCTAATTTCGACTATTATCAGAAATACACTTCTAATATTATCTTTTTGGTTTTTAGAATATGGTTAGTTACATATCTGAGACCTTAAATAAAAATGCTTAAGAAATATCTGTGTGTAATTTTTATTACTTTTTCGTAATCCTTTTTCCCGAAACCACTCGTCCAAAATGCTTTCTTTTGGTCACATTTATTTGTTTCCACCGTGGCCACTCTCCAATTTTTATTTAATATATCAAAAATCGAAAGATCAACTAAGTGAATCCTTATTATCAACTAATTTTCGCTTTGTGCATGAGCTTGCGATTTTTGAAGCAAGAAATAAAATGATAAAAATACCGTAAACCGGGGTGACTTTGATAGGATTTCAATTTATTTTTGGATTTTTTTCCAACTGATAAGGTTTTTCTCAAGATATATTATTTTTAAAACATGTGTTGCGGTTAGGCCACACAAAGTCCATGCACTATTTTGGAAAAAAAGTTTTTTCAATAGTGTTTCGAAAAATAGTTACGTTAAAAATTCTTAGTTTAAATTCCGGGGTGACTTTGATAGTCATAGTTTTTCTTGTTAAAATCATATTTAAGATGTTCAAACTTTATTTGTACGTTAAATGTACCATCACTGAAGTAGCTGATATAGTTTTTAAGAAAAAAAATCAATGTTTATGTTTAGTTAACTAAAATTCTAAGCTTTTTAACAAAATACATATAAACTTTAGGAAAAAAATGTTAAATAGTCGAAATTTTGCCTGAAATTTGTTAAAACTAATTTTGTTTATAAAATTATCGATTCATATCGCATTTTATACTGAATTCGAAGCACGAATCACGAGTTTTTACATTTTTCATGAAATTTGTTTAACTGAAATTGCCTATACATTTGATGATTTTTTTTAAATTGTGTTTCAAAAACACATATTATTTATTGTTTACAAACTTATTAAACCTTCTCCTACTAGAAAATTGTCCAAAGAATCCGAAAATGCATTCCGTTTTCCGATTCAAAATCATGATCATTGAGAAAATCATGACACCTTGAGAAGTTTAAAATAATGACTTTCATCAACA
Organism: Culex quinquefasciatus; assembly: GCF_015732765.1. Classification (NCBI taxonomy): domain Eukaryota; kingdom Metazoa; phylum Arthropoda; class Insecta; order Diptera; family Culicidae; genus Culex; species Culex quinquefasciatus. The sequence goes on from NC_051862.1 coordinate 108,734,210, forward strand.
TTTTCTTAACTATAGTAAACTAACTTTTTAAACTTTTTCAAAATTTTATGAAAAGTTCTTCTTGAGGTAAAGAACACTTCTCTACCACAGTCAGTATGATTCTAAACCATTCCGTACGTATTTTAATTGTTTTAATTGCTGAAAAATTGCAAACCTATCAAAGTCACCCCGGCTATCAAAGTCACCCAGTTTTACGGTATTCAAAATGTAAAAAAAAGAAAATTAAAGCTTGGATTCAAAAACTCTGAAATAAAATTAAATAAACATTATTTTCAAATTGTTAAATTTCTGATAAATAATTAATTTTTAAACTTTTTCATTTCAAATTTTTGGATTTTATGGATTAGAATTTCCATTTTGAAGATTTTAAAATTTCTTTATTATTTTTTTTAATTGTATTTCATTGTAAATATTTTCCAAAGTTTATGTTGCCACCCATTCAAAAGGGGCAGAGGGCAAATGCAATATTTTTTTTTTAAAATAGCTTCACAGCTTCAATGGAAATTGAAGTCTAATTAACTGAAAACAGTTATTTTTGTATTCATAACTTATTTCGATTAAGTCCTTTTAGGAGCAGTGACAACAAATTTGAAATGTTTTTTTCTGCGTTGATAATCATGTACGACATGTTTGGGCTCGTTTAAAAATATTTAAAAAACATGTCGTTGAACAGCGGCAAGTTTTTTTCCACGAAAAAAGCTTTTCGCCAGTAACTAGATATTTTGAAAACTAATGATGCAAAACAACTGTACTGATTTATAGTGAGGTTTTGAAACACTTTTAAAATGATAAACCAATGGCTTGTAATTTATTTTTTTACATTTTTCATTGTTTGCCTTTGACTTTGGTCAGAGTTTAGTAACATAAAGTTCAGAATAATATTTGCAACGGTCTAATTGAGAATTTAAAAAAAATTACTGCTTTTAAATTTCTAATTTTAGATTTCAAATATTTTGGTATAAGACAAAGAAAAGCCAGAAATCAAAAATAACAATAATAAAAAAAATCACAAAATTTATAATAACAATTAAACATAATAATTTAAAAAAAAATCAATCGAACAAAAAACAAAAACCAAAACATAAATAAAATAATTAATATTAAAAAATATCAAAATTTTAAAAATACCATTATTGTCCCATTGATTGTTGACTTTTCTCTTATTTTAAACTTAATTCTAAGCAAAAAACAAAATCCATTCTTAACATATTCGGCATTTTAAGATTCAGCATTTTGACAGCCGGCTTCATGTGGCAATTCTTCAATATTATTTTAGCGAATACATTATTTTCACACGTTATTCTCAGTCGCGTTCAAATAAAGAAATCAAAATCTCATCAACACATATTGCACCCGAAGAAATATCCAAAGCCGTTTTTGTTCTGTTCCTTTTCAGCTGCGTACCGCTAAAGCAAAATCTATCCGTAAATCTTTTCTTGACTGTTTCTTGAGCATTTTTTGGATGGAGTTTTAAGAGTCTCCGTACACAGGACATTTTTTTTTATTTTCATTTGAATGTAAAATATGGTTCTTGTAGCTAAATTCATACTAAGGTTAGATTTACAGGAATAATCTACTTGGTTTAAGAATTCTTACATAAAGTTTTCTTTACTTTTAAAACATCATAAATTTAAGATTACAATAAACACATGATAATTTTAAAAAATCAGAAATTGCAAAATAACAAAAACTATAAAAATAATAAAATAATTAATGCTAAAAATCCTGAATTTTTATAAAAATAAATTTTTATCATTTTAAAATAAAGATATTCAATAAAAATATTCAAACATTTCAATAAATGATGTTTTTTTAATCTAAATTTTTTTATGCTTCAAATATTTTTATGTTTGAATTCTAGTGCAGACTAAGATTAGATTTACAGGAAAAATCTAATTGATTTATGAATTTTTACATAAAGTTTTCTTTACTTTTAATTTAGCAAGGTTTCTTAAATATAAAATTACTAAACCATAAAATGTGCAGGATTTTGTTCCCAGAGTCAAGATATTTCTTGAATAAACATCGATTCTAATAAATGGTGACAATTCTATATTATTCAACATAATTTGTAGTAGTTAAATCTCAGAAATCCAAAAAATGATTTCATTTATGTTTTTGTTTTTGTTTAGAAAGATACAGAAAGGCTTTCTATAACCAGCACAACCAACTCACTTTTACGTTATTTTTCTCCTTTATCTTTTGAAATCATATTGGTTATCAGCACTTATTTTAAAAATTTATTCAGTTTTGACAGTCATTTCAAAATAAAGAAATAAGTAAATTGAAGATTTTAATTTGTTAATCGTGTTCGCATTTATTTTTTTTATCGTACAAGTTTATTTTTTATTTCAAGAAGATGTTTCTCAGGAACTAATAGACCAATTTCCAATGGTTCTTAGTCCTTACACGATAAGAACAATACAAACTTTGCTTGAAGTTGCTGTTATATCATTTTCATTGAAATTACTTGTTAAACAGTTTTTACACTATTTTCAATAAATTTGATAATGTTAATTTTTGCGTTTTAATGAAATGAGCACTTCGAAGCTTACTGTGCATTTAATTTTTCTGCCGATAAAAAAAATCAATTATTTCTATGAATTCATGGACTTTAAAATATGTTGACTCTGGATATCACTGGATAAGAATGTCTTTAAGCATTTTTTGATACTCGTTGGTTGAAATTTAACCATTTATTCGATCGGAATTTTTTTTTTATTTTTTTTTTAATTTCAAAGATAAGCAACACTGAAACGATACATTGAAATTTTATTTAAAAATTACCTTTAATTAAGATCTGATTTATTTTTTTTGTCAATTTTTTAAATCCTCAAATTCTTAAACAAATTTGTCAGATAAACCATCACAGTGATCACACAGCTGAAAATGTAAATCCAGACGGTTTGAAATTTGATAGTTCAAATTTACCAGTTTGTTCGTGGGCTTTTCTCTCAGTATAAAGTACAAAAATATAATAATTATGGTTAGATAAATCGATATTTTTTGTTTCAAAATTCAAGTTTATATGTATATTTTAAATTTAGCTACAGTTTATCACGAAATTCAATTACAATTAAACAATTCAAGAAAATGTAAAAAAACACTTTCTTCTCTACTCCTTTAATACAAACTAGCTGTATGAATAAAGAGAAACTTTTGACGAAGGAGTTTCTTCAATAAAGACATTGAAAACTTAAGAAGAAAATCTTTTTAAACATTTTTGCATACATTATTTTACAATTTTACATTTAATCTTAATAATTATACCATAAACCAAGTGATGGTAAAAATAATTTGCTGGTTTCTATACTCTTTGAATTTTTGCACCCAAGCCCCCACCACCGAACAAAAATCCTGGCTACGGCCCTGAAGCGCCATAAAAAAAACAAACGCGCCAAGTCTTTTGACGTTTCAACCTTGATGACCCATTCCAAGCGAAGCCTGAAGAAAACCGAGCGAGAGGCAAAGGCAAATAAAGAACAAAGGGTGGCCACCAACACCACCAGCAGCGCTTGTGGTGTTGCCAGGAAACTTTCTCTATAAATGCTACTTTTCGTGAGTGTTCGCTTAAAATTTCATCAATTTTGGCAGCACTAAGCAGACCCAAACGAACGTTGGAAGAAATAAAGAACTAAGCTGAAAATAGAAAAATGGGCGTGGCCCAATGCACACGACTGATTAGAATGCGTTTTTGAAATATTTTTTTAAAATGCTTGCACGGAGAGACTGTGCCCAGAAATTTTAACAATTAAAATTGTTGATTTTACTTTCGTAAATTTTAACAAAAACGTACTTGTTACTGCCAATATTCCGTTAAAATAACTAAAATTCAGTATTTATTTAATAACCTGTTTGTTGAAAATGCTAGAGGCAAAATGCTAACAGATTTCCCGAACTCGAATGAACGTGCTCGACTGTTAGCTTTTGTTTTAGGAAAATCAAAAATTTTGTTGGTTGAATATAATTTACATTTGGTTGAATATTTAGAAGATAAACTTGGGTTTGTTTACATCTGTCATTTGAAGTCAGGATTCGAACGAGAGCGGTCGGTTTGTTGAGTTTGTGTTGTTAATTGTGAAGTAAGAGGATGTGAAAGGTGAAAATTACACTATTTGGCTAGGTTGAAGTGGCAAATCGAAGTGCACACTGCTGCAACTGTGAAGGTGGAATTGGTGAGTAAGTTTGTTGATGATTTCTTTGCAGGTGATAAACTATGAAGAGCAAAACGAGGACATTCGCAATGGGGACCTCTGATGCGAGGGTACTTTATGATAATGTTTGGAGGAAAGAGAGGGGCAGTGGAAGGAAGAGGCGGGCCAACTCTTGCACGACAATACTTGCACGGGCAAATTTAACAAAATGTTGGTTAATCTAAGTAAGTATGGGTTTAATTTTACACAACAATTTATCTATTGTGTTTTTAATTAGAAAACTGAATCACCAGGAACCTTCGTGCTTACGATGGATATTTCAGAATCATCAACCATAAAATACATGGAAATGCGTACACATTATATCAAAATAAAAATTCGATGGTGGGAAATGTCTTAAAAAATAAAATATATAAAAGATATAAAAAAGAAGATATTAATATTTTAAAAATGCTGTTGAAAAAGACTGCTCAATAAACTGGTAAGTAAAACTCAAAATATTGTTTTCAGGAATCGGAGTACGTTAAATAAATTGAATCAAATGCAATGAAAGTATGTTGCCAAAAGTAGTTGTTAAATTAGTGCAAACTGGGTAAGTAGCATTATTGATATTTCTTGTTTATAATTACATTTATTTACGTTCCTTTTATCAGTTTAGAGCCGGAATTAATTTTTTTATTAGATTATTAATAAATTTCATATGTCTATTTGCAGCAAAAGGTTCGCCTTGGTGTAAATTCTGGGTCCAACCTCAAGAAAAATAACTAAACATGAGACCGTTGTAGATGATGACGACTTATCGGATGATTTCTCAGTGATGGTAAGTGAATACAACACTTAATTGTATACAACATAATAAAAATATAAGCTTAAAACTTGGTGAAATTTTTGCTCGGTTTCTACTTTTAAGGAATTTACGAGAAATTAAACATATTTTTTGAACATGTTTAACAAAATTTGAAAAATGCTTTTTTTATTATAATTATTTTTAAAACATTAATCAAACATAACATGTTTTATAATAACAATTAAAAAAATACAAATAAGTACAAGTACAACAAGTTAATTTGTGAGGCATTATTACAAAATTTACTGCAAATTAAATAAAAATATTGCTAACTACAGCTAATTACTGACTACATGTACGAATATTTTTCTGTATTCAAGTAAGACATTAGTTAAAAATATAGCTAGAAATTCGGCCCAGCCTGTATCGTTAAATAATTAAAGAAAATATATATAGACACTAACATAAATTATGTTTAATTAAGAAATGTTTTGTTATAAACCACTAATAATTTGCTGCATGCAAAAATAGTTCAGTTGATACAACGAAAAAAAGTAAAAAATAGTTGAAAAATATTGTCCAGCCTGTTTTTACAGAATATTTAACAATTATTCAGCTGAAAACAAAAAAATAGTTAATTTTCTGAAAAAATATTCTAGCAGTCGACTGCTAGAATTTTTTTTCGGTCATTTAACCAACAAAAATGGCAATTCTAACTATTTTTTTGTTACTTTTACCTACTGGTGGTCAGCAATTTCGGGTTAACAAAATCAACAATCGATTGTTGAAAAAAAGCTGTGTAAAAAATTAGCCCATACTTTTAGTTAAATTAACCAAGAATTTCTTAGATTTGCCCTGGCCGGTCTCTCCGTGTGTAAAAGGAATAGCATAACTTTTAATGAAACTGAAAATAAACAGAAATGTTCACAAAAAGTTGCTCTGCTCATTGGTGTATTTGGTTTTACTGAATTTCAAGGAACACTCCAGATTATCCAGCATCATTCAAACAAGACCGCTTATTAGGCTTAAAATGGGTTTATTTCCCCTACTTCATTTCAAATACGAACAATTTCTTAAAATTTTAACTTACATTATTTTTGGGCTAAACATGTTTTTATTCATAATTTTAGAATGTGTGTCATAATTAAAGCATAAATAATTTATTTTTCATAAAAATCGATCAATTTACCCTTCAATTTACCGATTATTACCAGATTCCGCTTAAAAATTGTAAATAAATTGATTAAAAACCGTCAAATTCAAATTGAGATATAATAAAATAGACACCGATAGACACGGAGATATTTTCAGGAAATGTAGTTGAAAGTGAGTAATTTCAGGTGCATTGTTCGGGTTTACGCCAAAATGCGCCATTTTGAAAACATAGCAACTTGAAAATAGGCTCAAAATCACTTCAAAATGGTTATAACTCCTCAATAAAGGCTTGCTATCTTCGTCAAAGATGTGTAATTTTATGTCATAAACAACTCTTCAGAACATAGTAGGCCGCTAAAATGCTAACATTTTGAGTTATCACCAAAAAAGTGCTTTTTTGGACCATTTTTGCAAAAATGGCGTATATCTCGAGTAGATTAGAAGCTACAAATTTGGCGCCTTCGACAAACTTTCATGAAATTTTCTCCTCTACAACTTTGTCGAAGACACTAAAGCCCTACAACGTCATCCAACAAAGTTAGTTTTTGGTTGACACTCTGGAAGGTCGTCACCCTGAATGTCAATAACTTTAAAAGATAGCCCTTATCAAGTACAACAACTCTTCCGAAGACACCATTTCGCTAGGACGTCAAATAAAGGAGTTATCAATTTATTCCACTTAATTTTGCCACTGTGCCTTGGCGACAAGCTTCCAGTGTTGCTCTGTCCGCCCTTTCTTGATCTTCTTGCAGGTGAGGCCGCACCGCTCGACGAACGCGTAGATGCGCCCCAGTTCTCGGGAAGACATTTAAACGTTCTTGACCAGCCGATATAGAAAGCGGACCAGCAGCTCACTCCGTGCAGTTGTGCTGACCGTCTTCGGCACCAGCTTCAAATTCAGTTCTGCGGAGCTCCCCGGGATGATCAATTTTACGTACCTGCACGCTCCGTACGTATGCTTCAACGCGGCGGCGTACTTGTGCAGCTAGTCAGCAGCGGCGTTCGCAGTCACCACCCTACGCGGCACTCGAATCTTGTCGAGATCCCGAATCGCATCCAGGAAGTCTTCCTTCACCACCTCTTCTGGTATCTCTTGATTCCATCCAATCTCCTTTTTCCAGACAAGCTGCCTCACCAACCTTCCGATGATGAACACCGGCGCAATCAATCTCGCCGGGTTCAAGACGAGCAGGAGCACTTTCGATTTCGTTTGCCGCCCGCCTTGCACAGGTGGCAGTGGCGCAAAAAGTACTTCGTTCCACAATAGACTCAGAGCCTTGATCACTTTCTTGGTTCCAGTTCCTTCAACGCAGACCAGCTCCCCACGATTGGCTTCCGGAATGGTCTCCAAGAGTTCCGAACATTCCGACGACCACTTGTGCAACTCGAATCCACTGATCGTTTGCGAGATGCCGTCGGAGGCGAACACCGCGTTGTAGACTTTCAAATCCTCTTCGATGATTTTGGCTGCTTTTTCGAGATGTAGCTCACACTCACGTCGTTCGTTACACACCTTCACATCACTTTCGCCTGTTTCCAGGTTCAAGCTTTCTAGTATGGCCATGTGCGAGTGAACCACTGCTGCTGTTTCTTCTTCTTCATCGCACACGCCACCGACGACCCAGCCTAACTGAGTCTCGCGTAGCATTGGCAGGTGCTCCGACAACTGGAGCTCTCCGGGCAACAGCAGCTTCAGGAACAAATGATTACCAAGCAGTAATCATTTGTTCCTGGCTGATGGAAAGACGGGTCCGCAAGTTGTACTCCAGGCGGCAGCTCCCAGTTGCGGACGTTCACTGCGGATGTGGGAAGGTCGGCCTTGACCCTCTCCGTTACCAAGAACTTCACGTTGGCGCTGAAGCTGGAGTACCTCGAACGTAGTTGGACCACGCTGTCAGTTGAAGTGTGGGTTTTCGTGTTGTCGATGCCTGCCACGGTGACGTTGGACGCAAACTGATTCAAGCCCAGCGACTCCACCATGGACTTCGAGATCAGGTTGGCTTGGGACGCACTGTCCAATAAAACTCTGCAGGGGTGGGCCTTGTTGTTTCTGTCCATTATTTTCACCACAGCCGTGAGAAGCAGCACTTGTTGGGTTGGCGTCTCGTTGTGGCAACTGGCGGTTGTCAGTTGAGCTGTTTCTTCAGGTTGGACCTCCGGTGGCACTTGAGGAGTTACCTTCCGTTCCGGCCTTGGACTTCCTTCCGAGTGAAGCAGACTGTGGTGACGTAGTTTGCACTTCGAGCAGGTTCCAGGTAAAATGCACTTCTTGCTGAGGTGTCCCCTCTTGAGACAGTTGAAGCACAGGTTGTGCTCCCGAATCTTGACCAGTTTATGCTGCATCGGAAGTTCTTTGAACTCCGGGCAGGCGTGGTTCTTGTAGCCATTGCCATAGATGTCGCATCTGTCTTCGGATATGGTCTCGTACTCGGACGTGGAAACGGCGTACGACTTCTGGGTCGTCTTGACGACCGGCTTGGGCTGGACAGTTGGCTGCTTCTGGTTCAGGTCATCGCAGCGTTCCAAGACGAAGCACTGGGCCTTCAGGAACTGCAGCATCTTGTCGTACTTGGGCAGTTCACAATTCTTTACTTCTCCGAGTGTCCTTGTCCAGCGCTGCGCCGAGCAGATGGACCACGATCAGCTCCGATACTCCCGTGAACTCTTGTCCCAGGAACTTCAAACTCTCGACGTGCCTTGTGCATTCATCCACCAGGCCTCTCAGCTCGACGTGGTCCTCGTTGGTCATCATCGACAGGTTCAGCAAACCGTGGATGTGCCGATCGATCGTGTGACGCTTGTTGCCGTACTTTTCCTCCAGAATTTCCCAGGCATGGGCGTAGTTGCCCTCGTTGATGGTCTTCGCGTTGATCGACCCAACAGCGCATGTTCCAGATGGTAGAGCTTCACTGCTGGCGGATCGGGTGCCTTGTCGACCACTTCCTTGAACAGGACCTTGAACTTCGGCCAACTCTCGTAGCGGCCGTCGAACGAGGGGATTGGCATTCTCAAGGGCTGGTGAACAATGACAGGGGGCAATTCGTAGTGCTTGTCAGCCTGCTTACGACCCTCCATGTCGACCATGGCTAGGGCGTCATCCATAAAGTATGTCAGGCAAAAATCGGCCAAAATTAACCCCCCCTCCCCCCTATGTCACACTTTGTCACACAAGGTTGAAACCCCCTCAAAAAGTACGTCACATTTTACCAGACCCCCCCCCCCCTTGTTTCGATGGGATTTTTTGTAGTTTTTATTTCTTTAAACTCTCATAATTTTGGTATTTTTGCCAATTTTAATATGGAAAAAAATTAAAGTTGTCTAATTATTCATTTTTTAGAATAAACATTGCGATATAAAAAAACAGTTTGGTATCTTTTTAAAATTAGACCTAGTATAACATTCAAGTATTAAAATATCTTAAAAATTGTTTTCACAGCTTTGTATCTAATAAGTTCAAACCATTTGTAGCAGTTTTTTTTATGAACATCCTGCTTTCAAGCCATTTATTTTTATCGAGCAAGTATTTGCAAAATATTGAAGTTCCAGCTGAATAAAAAAAAGTGACTATATAATAATTCATAATGTGATATTGATCCTTACACTGTAACTTGGATTTGGCCCGCACTTTTCTCTCGCACTTTTGACAACAAAATTTCCAAAAACTAGGCAACCATCAGTTGTTTATTTACATTTCCAGTCGCAGTTTCCACCAAAATGGACATTCGCACTTTAAAATTGCGATTGACAGGTGAACAACATCGACTCGCTTTGATCATTTTTCGAGAAAATTAAAATTTCCCAAGCCAGTTTGACAAGTCGCAGTAGTGCGATCGATAGCAATAATTTAGTGCGAAGTCCAAGTTAGTGAGAATTGCGCAATACTTGTAAATAATAGTAAGCAAACAATTCTAGAAACAAGGATTTAACCCAAGTAACCGCGAGGCACTAAATAGCGGCATTAAATCAGCATTATATTGGCATTTAATACCAGCAAATAATGCTTCAAAACATTAAATCAGCACATTTCCCTTGAGAAATATTTCAAGTGGCGCACAGTGATGCCGATTTAATGCCTCACCGAAAGCTCGAACAAAAAAAACTGCTTTATCGACGTCAAGGCTGGGGGAAAAAAGGACAGCTAGCTGCTCCACACACCTCCTTTGTTTTTTTTCTCCTGTTGCGTTTCATGTGTGAGTGTGACACTTTGATGTTATTCTTGCATTTTTCTCGTCGATCTCCAGGATGCGCGCCAGCCAACTGATGTATTCTGAAATGAGTGTTTGTTTTGAAAGTTTTAATCGATGTGGTTGATGCATCGAACATCAAGGAAGACTTTCTTTCTGCTGTTTCGAGTTTCTGGTTCATGAGAAAAACCCGTTGTAATTTTGTTGGACGAAAATTATTGACGAGTCACTCAGCAAATTGCGGCCATCCAGTCAAGTACAGTACAATCAATTACGGAAGGCTTGGGGTTAATAGGGACAAGTAATGGCTAACGGCTTACCTAAACTGTTTTTCCGAGGAAGGCTTGGTCCACGGTTGGCAAAATTTCACAAAGTGTATCAGACTTCCGGAAAGCAGCTTTTTGCTTGCGAGAAAAGTCATTCAATTTACCAGAGAACTTTTGATAAAGTCCTTTGTGCTATGGGCATATGTTTTGAAAAATTTGGCTTAATTACAGGCTGCAGTTTTCCACAAAAAAAAATAAACAAAAAAAAACACTTCAGTCAGCGGGAATTGAACCCAGTTCACGCAAAAATAAAACTGTTGCACACTGGGGAGAATGCGCCTTTGCCCGCACGCTTATTGGAACAGTATAAGTCAATAAGAGCGTGACTGGCTGAAATGTTTCCCGTATGGATGGGTTACTTTGTTGATAAACATCAAATGCTTTGAAGCACATTTTCAAGGTCGTAAATGGTGATTTAATGCCAGTTGTAATGCTGCAAAGTTTTGGTACTTTGAGGCATTCGCAAAGCTTATTTACTACTTCAAAGCATTCGAGTGCTGATTTAGTACTGAATAAATACTTCAATTTAGTGCTTGTGGTTACTTGGGAATTTAATTGTGTACATTTCGAATTAATATTATGCAATATTAAAAAAGCCTAGCGTGACGTCACAGTCTCGCAAACCCCCCTCCCCCCTTCGTCACATCTTGTCACACCTACGGTAACCCCCCCCTCCCCCCTAAGAGCGTACGCACTTTATGGATGACGTGGACTTGCGGCTCGCTTAGCTGGCGGACTTCCGCAGTCTCCGTGGGGCGAATAGCTTTAAAGATGCAAGAATCGAAAACCCACGAGTGTGGCTGTGAAGGAGAGCACGTTATGATGGTCGGCTCTACCAAATCGGTACACGTCTCGATGGTCCAAGGAGAGGGTTGATGACTAGCCGATCGAAAGCAACGCGATTCTTGAGCGCGATTAAACCCTCGCATGGACTCATATGTATGTGGAACAGGAAACGGTTCTAGTACCCGGCATGGATCCTGTAAGTAGACTAGTGCAGAAAATGCAACAACTCCCCGAAGTTATACCGAAAGGTGGTCCCGGCGGGGAAAGGGTACTGCGATCAAGGACTGGTTTAGTGGGTCGGGAAATTTTCCAACCCCCCACTACCTGAGAAATGGTTTCTTAGGTGCCTGGTAGCAGATTCCGACCTTGTAAAAAAAACAAAAAACACACACATATACTGACAAATGTACACCCAAACTCACTCAAACATACACACAAAGAAAAAATACTCTAAATTTAAAAAGATCGTTCGTTGAGCAAAATGTGGTATCATACCAATTTAAGGTATTGTTTTGATATTGCAAAATTGCAGAATTTGTCAATGGTCGAACACCACATTTTGGTATTCTTTTGGTACAGTCGACTCTCTGGCTGTCGATCTTCTCGATATCAATATTGCTCCATGTACCGATGAATTTTTCAGTCCCTTCAAACTGCATACTTCGATTGTCTTTATTCCTCGATATTTTCTCTTGCTTGAAGGATCTCTTCCTCGACGGTCCCTTGGATTCTATTTGCTTTGAACATCTATTCGGGTTGTCAATAATTTCACTTTCTCATGGCTTGCATAGACATTTTTCTTTGAGAAACGAAGCTTTGAAGAGTGTTTGACATTTCTATGTTTTTGTTTGCTGGACGTTGCCATGATTCTCTCCCATAGCTGGTTAGCAAGAAAAAACAAATTTCAATCGAGTCTTTATTTTGCATCGTTCTGTAAACTGATGCTCCTCTTCCTCGACGGTCCCTTGGATATTGACAACCAGAGAGTCGACTGTATTACTGTATTTTATCAAATTCCTCTGAAACTATGGGAAAATTTTGTCCAATTTTGACAAAATAATTAATTTTGCGCTAAAATGATGCTTTAATTGAAAACCGGAAATTTCAAACTTGATTTTAAACAATTTTGATATACCCCCTACAGAAATGACTTGAAATTGTGGAAAATTTTGTATGTCAGGATGGCACATTTTGGTATTATTTTGGTATTAAAGTGCTACAGAAATGACTTGAAATTGTGGAAAATTTTGTAAGTCAGGATGGCACATTTTGGTATTATTTTGGTATTAAAGTGTTTTATCAAATTCCTTTGAAACTATGGGAAAATTTTGACCAATTTTGACAAAATAATTAATTTTGCACTAAAATGATGTCTCAAAGCGAATGCTTTCATTGAAAACCGGAAATTTCAAACTTGATTTTAAAATTTTTTGATATACCCCCTACAGAAATGACTTGAAATTGTGGAATATTTTCTAAGTCAGGATGGCATGTTTTGGTATTATTTTGGTATTAAAGTGTTTTATCAAATTCCTCTGAAACTACGAGAAAATTTCGACCAATTTTGACAAATTAATTAATTTTGCACTAAAATGATGTCTCAAAGCGAATGCTTTCATTGAACACCGGAAATTTCAAACTTGATTTTAAACATTTTTGATATACCCCCTACAGAAATGACTTGAAATTGTGGAAAATTTTCTAAGTCAGGATGGCACATTTTGGTATTATTTTGGTATTGAAAGGTTTCATCAATTTTCTCTGAAACTAAGGGATTTTTTTACTGGCGGACTTCCGCAGTCTCCGTGGGGCGAATAGCTTTAAAGATGCAAGAATCGAAAACCCACGAGTGTGGCTGTGAAGGAGAGCACGTTATGATGGTCGGCTCTACCAAATCGGTACACGTCTCGATGGTCCAAGGAGAGGGTTGATGACTAGCCGATCGAAAGCAACGCGATTCTTGAGCGCGATTAAACCCTCGCATGGACTCATATGTATGTGGAACAGGAAACGGTTCTAGTACCCGGCATGGATCCTGTAAGTAGACTAGTGCAGAAAATGCAACAACTCCCCCCGAAGTTATACCGAAAGGTGGTCCCGGCGGGGAAAGGGTACTGCGATCAAGGACTGGTTTAGTGGGTCGGGAAATTTTCCAACCCCCCACTACCTGAGAAATGGTTTCTTAGGTGCCTGGTAGCAGATTCCGACCTTGTAAAAAAAACAAAAAACACACACATATACTGACAAATGTACACCCAAACTCACTCAAACATACACACAAAGAAAAAATACTCTAAATTTAAAAGATCGTTCGTTGAGCAAAATGTGGTATCATACCAATTTAAGGTATTGTTTTGATATTGCAAAATTGCAGAATTTGTCAATGGTCGAACACCACATTTTGGTATTCTTTTGGTACAGTCGACTCTCTGGCTGTCGATCTTCTCGATATCAATATTGCTCCATGTACCGATGAATTCTTCAGTCCCTTCAAACTGCATACTTCGATTGTCTTTATTCCTCGATATTTTCTCTTGCTTGAAGGATCTCTTCCTCGACGGACCCTTGGATTCTATTTGCTTTGAACATCTATTCCGGTTGTCAATAATTTCACTTTCTCATGGCTTGCATAGACATTTTTCTTTGAGAAACGAAGCTTTGAAGAGTGTTTGACATTTCTATGTTTTTGTTTGCTGGACGTTGCCATGATTCTCTCCCATAGCTGGTTAGCAAGAAAAAACAAATTTCAATCGAGTCTTTATTTTGCATCGTTCTGTAAACTGATGCTCCTCTTCCTCGACGGTCCCTTGGATATTGACAACCAGAGAGTCGACTGTATTACTGTATTTTATCAAATTCCTCTGAAACTATGGGAAAATTTTGTCCAATTTTGACAAAATAATTAATTTTGCGCTAAAATGATGCTTTAATTGAAAACCGGAAATTTCAAACTTGATTTTAAACAATTTTGATATACCCCCTACAGAAATGACTTGAAATTGTGGAAAATTTTGTATGTCAGGATGGCACATTTTGGTATTATTTTGGTATTAAAGTGCTACAGAAATGACTTGAAATTGTGGAAAATTTTGTAAGTCAGGATGGCACATTTTGGTATTATTTTGGTATTAAAGTGTTTTATCAAATTCCTTTGAAACTATGGGAAAATTTTGACCAATTTTGACAAAATAATTAATTTTGCACTAAAATGATGTCTCAAAGCGAATGCTTTCATTGAAAACCGGAAATTTCAAACTTGATTTTAAACATTTTTGATATACCCCCTACAGAAATGACTTGAAATTGTGGAATATTTTCTAAGTCAGGATGGCATGTTTTGGTATTATTTTGGTATTAAAGTGTTTTATCAAATTCCTCTGAAACTACGAGAAAATTTCGACCAATTTTGACAAATTAATTAATTTTGCACTAAAATGATGTCTCAAAGCGAATGCTTTCATTGAACACCGGAAATTTCAAACTTGATTTTAAACATTTTTGATATACCCCCTACAGAAATTACTTGAAATTGTGGAAAATTTTCTAAGTCAGGATGGCACATTTTGGTATTATTTTGGTATTGAAAGGTTTCATCAATTTTCTCTGAAACTAAGGGATTTTTTTACCAATTTGGACAAGATAATAAATTTTGCGCTAAAATGACTTGAAAAAAAATGTCAAAGCTGGTTTTAACATTTTTTGATATACCCATTAAGATTTTTTTTTAACTGTTGAAATTTCTAACCAAATACTTTGAAAAAGGAGTCAATCGAAAGATTATTGAATTTTGGTGAATTTCAATCCAGTTTCATTTTAATAACACTTATTTTTCAATCTTGTTATTTTTCAGAAGTTTCAAGAACTTCAAGCACAGGCCGTTCATCAATGACAAATGCATTCGGTGTGGTGAAGAATATCACTAAGAACAACATGGAATCATCAGGTGAGTAGATTTGGCTGTTGCATATGGATCATTTCCGTTTTTTCACTAACTGCAACTGCTGCACTAAAAATGGTATGAAAATAACAAATTTTGGTATTACCTACTTGTGCAAATATCAGCGACCAAAATGTGCTCTTGGTTGCCCAGTAATAGATGGTAAAATACCATGAAATCATACCAAAATCATGTATGTAGAAGACCACAGGATTACCAAAAAATGATTTTCCAAGGGTGCGGGAATACCTAAAATTAAAGCCATGGCAATACCATGTTCAGGTATTCGAGCAATGTTCAAAAATCCAGAAGACCTCAACTTGGTATTGAAATGGTTTTATGTTGTGGTATTATTTTACCTTTGGAATATCATGGTTTGGTATTGTTGTGCCCTTCCACATACAAGACTTTGGTATGATTTCATGGTATTTTACCATCTATTACTGGGCAACCAAGGGCACATTTTGGTCGCTGTTATTTGCCCAAGTAATACCAAAATTTGGTATTCCCGTGTTATTTACCCCTGCTCAGGCACGGGGTTATTTCAAAGCAGGTTTATTTTTAGGTATTCCCGCGCCCTTGAAAATCAGATTTTGGTATTCCTGTGGTCTTGCACATACATGATTTTGGTATGATTTGATGGTATTTTACCATCTATTACTGGGCAACCAAGATCATATTTTGGTCGCTGATATTTGCACAAGTAATACCAAAATTTGGTATTTTCATACCATTTTTAGTGCAGCAGTTGCAGTTAGTGAAAAAACGGAAATGATCCATATGCAACAGCCAAATCTACTCACCTGATGATTCCATGTTGTTCTTAGTGATATTCTTCACCACACCGAATGCATTTGTCATTGATGAACGGCCTGTGCATGAAGTTCTTGAAGATTCTGAAAAATAACAAGATTGAAAAATAAGTGTTATTAAAATAAAACTGGATTGAAATTCACCAAAATTCAATAATCTTTCGATTGACTCGTTTTTCAAAGTATTTGGATTTTTTTCAAGTCATTTTAGCGCAAAATTTATTATCTTGTCCAAATTGGTAAATAAAAATCCCAAAGTTTCAGAGAAAATTGATCAAACCTTTCAATACCAAAATAATACCAAAATGTGCCATCCTGACTTAGAAAATTTTCCACAATTTCAAGTCATTTCTGTAGGGGGTATATCAAAAATTTTTAAAATCATGTTCGAAATTTCCGGTTTTCAATGAAAGCATTCGCTTTGAGACATCATTTTAGTGCAAAATTAATTATTTTGTCAAAATTGGTCAAAATTTTCCCATAGTTTCAGAGGAATTTGATAAAACACTTTAATACCAAAATAATACCAAAATGTGCCATCCTGACTTAGAAAATTTTCCACAATTTCAAGTCATTTCTTTAGGGGGTATATCAAAAATGTTAAAAATCAAGTTTGAAATTTCCTGTTTTCAATGAAAGCATTCGCTTTGAGACATCATTTTAGTGCAAAATTAATTATTTTGTCAAAATTGGTCAAAATTTTCCCATAGTTTCAGAGGAATTTGATAAAACACTTTAATACCAAAATAATACCAAAATGTGCCATCCTGACTTAGAAAATTTTCCACAATTTCAAGTCATTTCTTTAGGGGGTATATCAAAAATGTTTAAAATCAAGTTTGAAATTTCCGGTTTTCAATGAAAGCATTCGCTTTGAGACATCATTTTAGTGACAAAATTATTTTGTCAAAATTGGTCAAAATTTTCCCATAGTTTCAGAGGAATTTGATAAAACACCAATATGTGGTGTTCGACCATTGACAAATTCTGCAATTTTTCAATATCAAAACAATACCTTAAATTGGTATGATACCACATTTTGCTCTTGCATAATCCTCAAGACAAATTTTAAAGGGTCCAGGAATACCAAAATTTGGTATTGATACCAGAGAAAGGTATTATTACGCATTTCCCTTGTTATTTACCCATGCTCGGGTGGAAGCGTGAAGGATAACGTGACAGAAAAATGACGGCCTTTATATATGATATGATGATACGAGATACGTAGAGCAACATCGGCTTTGATCGTTCAGTTTTCACAGCGGCCAATTGGCCGTGCGGGTTAGGGCGCGGACTTAGTAAGCTGGATATAACTATCGCCGTGTTGATATTTTTTCCTAGCCAGGTGTAAATTATTACAGGTAAAATTACAGCTTTTTTCTGACATAAAAGATGTACCCCTTTTAGATGTAATTTTACCATGATTTTTTTTTACTGTGTACTAACAAAACCGTCTCACACACTATGATCATGGCCAAGTCCTGCCTAGTCGGGGTTCCATTACATACATACATACATACATACATACATACATACATACATACATACATACATACATACATACATACATATATACACACAAAAAAATATTACGGTAATGACAAAAGTAACTTACTTTCGAATTAAAAAGTTGTTAAAATTTGCTACACTAAAAGTTTTTTTCTTGTTTTGAAAATGAAAACTTTTACTGCTACAGTTTTTGAAAATCTCATTGCTCACTGATTTAAAAGTTTTTCCTTTTAATTCGACTGTAAAATTTCTTTCATTTTGACGTTCTCGTGTAACCGTGTACGCCTAAGTCGCAAATGTAAACAAACACTTTGGTGGGTCCGGTGGTGCTGGTGAGTCTACCCGAGCATGGGTAAATAACAAGGTAAATGCGTAATAATACCTTTCTCTGGTATCAATACCAAATTTTGGTATTCCTGTACCCTTTAAAATTTGTCTTGAGGATTATACAAGAGCAAAATGTGGTATCCAAATTTAAGGTATTGTTTTGATATTGAAAAATTGCAGAATTTGTCAATGGTCGAACACCACATATTGGTATTCTTTTGGTATTACAGTGTTTTATCAAATTCCTCTGAAACTATGGGAAAATTTTGACCAATTTTGAATAATTAATTTTGCACTAAAATGATGTCTCAAAGCGAATGCTTTCATTGAAAACCGGAAATTTCAAACTTGATTTTAAACATTTTTGATATACCCCCTAAAGAAATGACTTGAAATTGTGGAAAATTTTCTAAGTCAGGATAGTTCAGAGTTCTTTAACGAAAAACTAGGTAAAATTTAGTTGAACCAACAAAAGAAGGAAAAATTCTTATGTAAAATCCCATTACTTTGATGAAAGATCGTGTATTTTTAAAGAAGGGAAAAACTCCAAAAACTACGCGTTATACATTGATTTTCTGAAAAGCTTTTTATTTTCTTGAGGTTTTCCCTTCTTTGAAAATAAACATTCTGCCTTATAATAAAATTTGGTAGAATTTAGTTACAAGAGTCAACTGATTAATATAAGGAATGAAATCTCTTACACGAAATCCCATCACATTGCTGAAAGAGTGTTCATTTTCAAAGAAGGGAAAACCTCAAGAAAATACACATCATACTTTGATCTTCTGAATGCTTTTTATTTTCTAGAGGTTTTCCCTTCATTGAAAATAAACATTCTTCTGTATAGTTCAGAGTTCTTTAACGAAAAACTAGGTAAAATTAAGTAGAAATAACAAAAGAAGGGAAAATTCTTATATAAAATCCCATCACTTTGTTGAAAGAACGTGTATTTCTAAAGAAGGGAAAAACTCCAAAAACTACGCGTTATACATTGATTTTCTGAAAAGCTTTTTATTTTCTTGAGGTTTTCCCTTCTTTGAAAATAAACATTCTGCCTTATAATAAAATTTGGTAGAATTTAGTTACAAAAGTCAACTGATTAATAAAAGAAGGGAAATTTTTTACATAACATCACATTGAAAGAATGTTAAAAACATCAAATGTTTTTCTATATCTGTTTACATTTATAAAGTAGGAGGCTATTCAAGCACAAGCATGACTTTTCTATTATTGGTAAATTGGATGTTTTATAATCAGTAGTATGTATTTTATTTTGTCTAGTTTTTGACATTTTTTGCTAGAAAATTTCTTTTTGACGAAGAACTGCGGCGAAAGTGTCATTCTGCGATGTCGCAGATAAATTCCCTAACTTATTTTGGAATCCAGCAGCTCTTCCTGGTCCACCGAAAAAACATCGCTAAATCTAGCGAAGCTGATCCAACAAGCAGAGAAGATTTTCACTAAACCAGGTATTCAAATGGAATCAAAAAATAAAGACAGCTTCTGGATGGATACACCCGCATCGACTTCATAAACAACTTCCATTCATATTTATAAAGTATGACGATCTCGCCTTCAACTTTTCTTAAGATTTCTTGACTTCAACTCCAGGTCCTCAAAAGCCACACTTTTACATTCTTGCACAAAAAAAAAACATTTTTTAATGATCGATAACAATGCTCTCTACTTTTGGCGAACAGTAAATTGGTTCCACTTTGACAGTTCAAAATTGAGGCCGTTTCCCGAGCATGGGTAAATAACAAGGGAAATGCGTAATAATACCTTTCTCTGGTATCAATACCAAATTTTGGTATTCCTGGACCCTTTAAAATTTGTCTTGAGGATTATGCAAGAGCAAAATGTGGTATCATACCAATTTAAGGTATTGTGGTGATATTGAAAAATTGCAGAATTTGTCAATGGTCGAACACCACATATTGGTATTCTTTTGGTATTACAGTGTTTTATCAAATTCCTCTGAAACTATGGGAAAATTTTGACCAATTTTGAATAATTAATTTTGCACTAAAATGATGTCTCAAAGCGAATGCTTTCATTGAAAACCGGAAATTTCAAACTTGATTTTAAACATTTTTGATATACCCCCTAAAGAAATGACTTGAAATTGTGGAAAATTTTCTAAGTCAGGATGGCACATTTTGGTATTATTTTGGTATTAAAGTGTTTTATCAAATTCCTCTGAAACTATGGGAAAATTTTGACCAATTTTGACAAAATAATTAATTTTGCACTAAAATGATGTCTCAAAGCGAATGCTTTCATTGAAAACCGGAAATTTCAAACTTGATTTTAAAATTTTTGATATACCCCCTACAGAAATGACTTGAAATTGTGGAAAATTTTCTAAGTCAGGATGGCACATTTTGGTATTATTTTGGTATTAAAGTGTTTTATCAAATTCTTCTGAAACTATGGTAAAATTTTGACCAATTTTGACAAAATAATTAGTTTTGCACTAAAATGATGTCTCAAAGCGAATGCTTTCATTGAAAACCGGAAATTTCAAACTTGATTTTAAACATTTTTGATATACCCCCTACAGAAATGACTTGAAATTGTGGAAAATTTTCTAAGTCAGGATGGCACATTTTGGTATTATTTTGGTATTAAAGTGTTTTATCAAATTCTTCTGAAACTATGGGAAAATTTTGACCAATTTTGACAAAATAATTAGTTTTGCACTAAAATGATGTCTCAAAGCGAATGCTTTCATTGAAAACCGGAAATTTCGAACTTGATTTTAAATTTTTTTGATATACCCCCTACAGAAATGACTTGAAATTGTGGAAAATTTTCAAAGTCAGGATGGCACATTTTGGTATTAAAGTGTTTTATCAAATTCTTCTGAAACTATGGTAAAATTTTGACCAATTTTGACAAAATAATTAGTTTTGCACTAAAATGATGTCTCAAAGCGAATGCTTTCATTGAAAACCGGAAATTTCAAACTTGATTTTAAACATTTTTGATATACCCCCTACAGAAATGACTTGAAATTGTGGAAAATTTTCTAAGTCAGGATGGCACATTTTGGTATTATTTTGGTATTAAAGTGTTTTATCAAATTCTTCTGAAACTATGGGAAAATTTTGACCAATTTTGACAAAATAATTAGTTTTGCACTAAAATGATGTCTCAAAGCGAATGCTTTCATTGAAAACCGGAAATTTCGAACTTGATTTTAATTTTTTTTGATATACCGTAAAACGGGGTGACTTTGATAGCCGGGGTGACTTTGATAGGTTTGCGATTTTTCCGCAGAATGAAGAGTACAATTAAATTACGCAAGGAATGATTTAGAAACATACTGAACGTGGTAGAGAAGTGTTCAAAGTACCTCAAGAAGAACTTTTCATAAAATTTTGACAAGTTTAAAAAGTTAGTTAACTATAGTTTAGAAAATGTTGATGAAAGTCATTATTTTAAACTTCTCAAAGTGTCATGATTTTCTCAATGAACATGATTTTTGATCGAAAAACAGAATGAATTTTCGGATTCTTTGGACAATTTTCCACTAGGAGAAGGTCAAAAAAGTTTGTAAATAATAAATAATATGTGTTTTTGAAACCCATAAAAAAAAAAAAAAAACTCCAAATTTATAGGCAATTTCAGTTGAACAAATTTCATGTAAAATGTGAAAACTTGTGATTCGTGCTTCGAATTCAGTATAAAATGTAATAAAAAACGATTATTTTATAAGCAAAACTAGTTTAAACAAATTTCAGGCAAAATGCCGACTTTTTAACAATTTTACCTAAAATTTATATGTAGTTTGCTAAAAGGCTTATACCCTTAGTTAACTAAATATAAACATTGATTTTTTTTTCTTAAAAACTATATCAGCTACTTTAGTGATGGTACATTTAGCGTAAAAATAAAGTTTGAACATCTTAAATATGATTTTAACAAGAAAAACTATGACTATCAAAGTCACCCCGGAATTAAAACTAAGAATTTTTAACGTAACTATTTTTCTAAACATTATTAAAAAAAAAAATTTCCGAAATAGTTCTTGGACTTTGTGTGGCCTACCCCAGTACATGTTTTAAAAATAAGAATCTTGAGAAAAACCTTACCTGTTGGAAAATATTCTAAAAACAAGTTGAAATCCTATCAAAGTCACCCCGGTTTACGGTACCCCCTTTGCGAACCACTATTCTGCACCCAGCATATAAGCTTTGTGGTACGCAAATTGTAGCCACGAAGAAATCCGTCCGATAACCGTCCCACGGGTTTGTTAATTAGCAAACTGTTTATGCGCCACCTCCGTAGAGGACCGACTTGCCTGGTTTATGCCCGACTAGACCCAGCCGCAGGACGGGTCGTTTTGTAAAAACCTGAAATGAATGGGGGAACGTTCAAGGGACTCCAAATGGGTAAGAGGTACTCCGCTTCGCGTGTGATGACTCCAAAAATATCCAAAACTGAACGGGGCAACCCATAGTCCGTCCGAACAACCAATCTCCTGTTCGCTCTGGATCCTCACAGGATAATTTCTAATTTCTAATTTCAAATTTGGCAGAGATGTTGAGACTATCAAAACATGCAAAAATACCGAATTTCATCCAAATCGGACCACCCCCTCCATTTTTGTACCCTCCCAAAAAATCGACTTTTCGGCGATTTTTGAGCGAAACCCCTATCTTCAAACGATGATAACTCAGGAACCACAAATCTTAGAGGGTCGGTCTTAGACTCAATTTTGATGGAAATTGGACGTAGAATCCATTTCCTTGGTCAAAATTAAGATTAAAATATTTCTTCTACCTGTATTGCGCAATTGAAAACTGTTACGATATTTCTTCCGGCAAGCTCAAAGAGCCCAACAAAAACAAAGATTTTGCTCTTCATATTTGTATTAATACTGCATAACGATACCGACCTTCGTGGTCCCCTACAAATTCGCCTTAACTCTGAACTGTCGTGGTTTTCTCTTCTTAAAAACTAGGTGCGCGTTTTCTTCTTAGCGGCGCCGCTTGTTCTTCTTACCGCCCCTCGCATGCCAACGCTGCAACAGCGTGGTTCTTCAAATGCTGCTCGCTCAACACACCGCTCGTAGAGTGTCGGACTCCGATGTCCTTCGTGCGCCAACCAGTTGAAGCCCTGCTGGGCAGTACCGGATTCCGCACTCCTTCGTTCGCCCGCCAGTTGAAGCCCTGCTGGGCAGTACCGGATTCCGCAGTCCTTCGTGCGCCCGCCAGTTGAAGCCCTGCTGGGCAGTACCTGATTCCGCACTCCTTCGTTCGCCCGCCAGTTGAAGCCCTGCTGGGCAGTACCGGATTCCGCAGTCCTTCGTGCGCCCGCCAGTTGAAGCCCTGCTGGGCAGTACCGGATTCCGAGCTCTTCGTGCACCCGCCAGTTGAAACCCTGCTGGGCAGTACCGAATTCCGCGCTCCTTTGTGCGCCAACCAGTTGAAGCCCTGCTGGGCACCGTCACTTCCAACTCCTTCCGGCAGCAATCCGTCGCGTCGACACAGATCTGCTCAGGCGCCGATTCCGGCGATCATCCGCAGAAGCGAATTCGCCCCAGACAAAAACCCTGAATGAAGCACAATGTTATTCGCCCATCCAAAAAGGCACCTTGACACCCCAACTCACCCTATTTGGGGCCTTTGTCTTGCCGACATGCTGCTGTGGGGACTTCCTCTTGCGTCGTGTTCTTCTTCCTACGACAGCCGCTGTCGGGGAGGTGGATTCTGCAGCAGGGAACAAAAGAGTCAAGAAAATTCTTTTTGGGCTACCTTTTGCGCAATTACCTTAAAGTGCGCTTTGGTGCTGTTCTGTGGAATTCGTCCCTCCGTTCGTTGCCTCCGTGTGGCAGTTGGCGAGTGGTGATCTAGGGGAGATTGGCGTTTGAGATCGACTCGGTAAAGCTTGGTCCCAGATTACCTTTCGTTTGTTGCTGTCGGTCTTCTGCATGCGACAATCCGATCCTTAACACCGACGCGTTTGTCCAGGCCAAGGTGTGGCGTTCCTGCGCTCGATTTGTTCGCTGGTGGTGGCCAAGGAATCGTGCCGACACGTGCTGCAGGGATTTCTAGGGTTAGCTGGGCGACACGCTTAATTTTGTGCGCACTCACTCTTTCTGTTTCGACGGCGCTGTTCTCCGGGCGGCCTTCTCGGCCAAGACGACGGCCAGCACGAGCGAATCGTTCACCGCACCAAACTTGCCCGCACACGCGTTGTCGAACGTCGCAAACGCGGAGGTCGTAGACGTGCACGACCGAACCCGACGAGAGCTGTCGCGGACTGACTTTTGTGTGTCCGAGCGGAAGTAGTAGCGCACGTTTGTGTTGGTGCGCGATGGCAAGAAATTGCAAGCGAGCGTTAGAGGCATCTGCTTGCGAACGGGGGGTGTATTGCTTTTGATTCAGATTTCTAACAATTTTTGTTCTGTTTGCACTAGGGCGGTACAACTTTTCCTTATCTAACAGACTAAACGTAATAAAACTGTAAATGGCCGTATCTCAAAACAGCCCTATTTATTTTTCAAATTTGACCTCACCATTGTATTCTCCGGCCAATTTTACATAAGAAATATGTTTCTTTCCAGAGATATCGAATTTTAAAGTTTTAAGTATTTGAGATTCCTACATCCTACATACTCGCCGCATCTGTTACAAACACTTGGACGCGCTGATCAATGATTACTACCTGGTGTTCTGTAAGATGAATTATTTTTATGATTTTATACGATTTTGAGATAATCAATACCTTGAACAATCTATTTTTTGTTTAAGGAATATTTATTAGGTAATTTTTACTGCACTGTTTTTCCTGATCTCAGTGTCATTGGACCATATTAAGTAAAATTTGAACTTTTAGGATTTATTTGCAAATGCTATAGAGTTAAACTAGGGTGGACAGTGTTTCCTCTTCCTTCGTATATTGCACGCTGTATGTTAATAAGCTTAGAAACACTTGTAAAGCGTCGTGAATTCGCTTCTCTCTCGTTCGTAAATGATCTTATTGCAAACCGAATTAATTCTCCAGAGTTGTTACAAACGTTAAATTTCTATGAACCCACACGCGTATTGAGAGCACGTGAGCCTTTCGCATTGCATTTTCACAGAACTGACTACGCTAAACACGGGCCCATGAATAGAATGATGGAAACTTATAACAAATATAATAACATAATCGATTTCACAATGACAAAATCCACCATGAAAAAACAGTTCTACAATCAAAGATAGATGTTCCCCCCTTGTAATTAGAAACTAAGCAACGATCATGTTTGACGAATAAATAAATAAATAAATGAAGGCAATTTCATTATTGTCTTGTTGCAAAAATTGAAAAAAAAAACAATTTTTATTTTTTTCATTATTTATCAATTATTTTTATATTTTTCTTAATTCCTCAATTTTCTCATTCCTCCCACTTTATCAAATTATTTCTTTTATTTCTTCTTTTGATTGAAGCGAGAACAAATAAATGTAGAACTGGCTGTAGTAGATGAAATAATTCTCATGGGTTCTAGAGCTTTTGCCATGTGCGGTAGCGAAATAGTGCCATTCAGCAAAATCCCAAAATCTGCCTTAAGGTTTGAAAGATTGATCATATTAAACCGATTTTTTATATTGTGAGCCAGTTTCATCTGAATAATAAATGATTTTTTTTTTTCAATTCTTGTACTATTTCAAAAACAAAACCATATAGTTCTGATACATGTGGACAGCAGCTGTATCGTTTTCCAAGATTTCGAAATGATTGACAAACAAAAAAAGATTATTTTTCGGACGGTGTCGAAATCAACACAACTGAATTTGATCTTCCTCAGGTAATAAATCAAATAAATCCTTGTGATTTTCTTACATTTTTCAGTTTTATACTTTCCAGAAATCCTCCTCCTTAATCATGCTTCACGAGAGTTTTATTCATGTTAATTCATAATTTTTAACACGATAATGTATCGTACACTTTTTCTTAAGTGTTACTTACAAGATCAATTGGAATAGAGTTATCTACGTGCGCATGTATTGCGTGTTTGTACACGAAGGGTTTTTAGATTAAAATTTGTACCCGCCAGCAAAAACAAATGGTAAGCTAGTGTGCGTGAGATCGGGCTTAGATAACTCTTTTTCCTGCTGGCTCTGAGGGAATTCCATTCTGCCCTGTATTGCGTGTCGTTCTTGCTCTGTCCTGTTGGCTAATTTGCTAATGATTATTTGGGATGAAATCTTATTTAATAAAATAACCAGGTAGCAGTTATTGATCAGCGTGCCCGAGTGCTTCTAGCAGGTGTGGCGAGTGTAACTGATGTAGGTAATCTCAAATACTTAAAACTTTAAAATTCGATATCTCTGGAACGAAACATATTCCTTTCTTTCAGAATCATTTTCAGAATTTTGTTCTGAATCCTCTGAAGTTTTTTCTTCCTGGTTAAGCAACAGCTTGTCCAGATCGGCACAGCATAAAGCATGGCAGGTCTGAAAATTTGTTTATAAATTAACAGTTTATTCTTGAGACAAAGTCTAGAATTCCTGTTTATAAGTGGATACAAACATTTAATATATTTGTTACATTTAACTTGGATACTTTCAATGTGATCCTTGTAAGTAAGGTTTTTGTCAAAAGCAAGTCCAAGATATTTCACTTGATCCTCCCACTTTAAATTTACCTCATTCATCTTTATAATGTAATGACTTTTTGGTTTAAGAAAGTCAGCCCTTGGTTTGTGAGGGAAAATAATAAGTTGAGTTTTTGCAGCATTTGGAGTAATTTTCCATTCTTTCAAATAAGAATTGAAAATATCCAAGCTTTTTTGTAATCTTCTTGTGATGACACGAAGGCTTCTACCTTTGGCGGAGATGCTTGTATCATCAGCAAAAAATGTTTTCTGACATCCTGGGGGCAAATCAGGCAAGTCAGAAGTAAAAATATTGTATAAAATTGGACCCAAAATGCTTCCTTGAGGGATGCCAGCACGTACAGGTAGTTGATCAGATTTGCTATTCTGATAACATACCTGCAGAGTACGATCCGTCAAATAATTTTGGATAATTTTCACGATATAAATCGGAAAATTAAACCTTTTCAATTTCGCAATCAAACCTTTATGCCAAACACTGTCAAAAGCTTTTTCTATGTCTAGAAGAGCAGCGCCAGTAGAATAGCCCTCAGATTTGTTGCTTCGAATCAAATTTGAAACTCTCAACAACTGATGAGTAGTTGAATGCCCAAGGCGAAATCCAAACTGCTCATCAGCGAAAATTGAATTTTCATTGATGTGCGTCATCATTCTATTAAGAATTATTCTTTCGAATAATTTACTAATAGATGAAAGCAAACTAATGGGCCGATAGCTTGAGGCTTCAGCAGGATTTTTATCCGGTTTCAAAATCGGAACTACTTTGGCATTTTTCCAACTACTGGGAAAGTATGCCAAATCAAAACATTTGTTGCAAATTTTGACCAAGCTACTTAAAGTTGCTTTAGGTAATTTTTTAATCAAAATGTAAAAAATGCCATCCTCACCAGGGGCTTTCATATTTTTAAATTTTTTGATATTAGATTTTATTTCATTCAGATCCGTATTAAAAACTTCATCTGATGAAAATTCTTGTTCAGCAATATTCTGAAATTCTATTGAAATTTGATTTTCAATAGGACTCAAAATGGTGTGAGGAAGTGAGGTGTAGCACTGTTCTACTAAAGCTTGCCATGTGCTAACTTCGACACAAACCCTTGATTCAGTTGGACTTGTTTATATTAATTTATTAAAGCTAAATGAAAAACAACTAAACGAATAGAGTGACCATGTTACAGCTTATGAGAATAAGGGAGCGTTCTTTTATCTTCTAACGCAGTTGGTGGGATGGGTTGGTTGGGGAGAGGGGTCTCTTCGGAGGCCGTGTTACGCAAAGTATTTGTGTTTATAAAAAATATTCAAATTTCTGGACTTACCTCAGAACTTCTATAGATCCTATCATTGTTTCGCATTTGCTTGCTTTTGATAATGAAATGCCTGCCCATGAATCAAACCGTGTTGGATCAACCGTTAAGTCCATTTCATAATACTGTATTGCTTTAGAAAAATCACGACATTTGAAGTAATAATCCGCTAATAGATAATATATCCAATTCATTTTAAAACATAGCACATCACTGTTAAATAACATTGGCAGACTGTTCGTTTTCCGGTTGATAAAATCTTCAATTGGCTTAGTATGCCCAATGATATTATATTTTATTGGCATAGTCGATATACATTGCTGTAGTAATGTTTCCATGTCAGTAGATATTGAATCAATCCTTAAAAAGATAGTTGGTTACTTCTATTCGACATTTCGTTTTATGAAATCAAACATACTTATAAGAATTGAATTGAGGAAGAACGTGCGGGCGAAAAATTTTCAACAGTTGAGCTGCCTTGGGCCACGATAGATCAATTGGAGTAGTTTCATGATCCTGAATATGTCTCATTCTAGCCTTTTTTTGAGGATATCCGTACAAACAAAATGTGGTTTGTTCCAAACATTCCTGTATGATATCACGATATGGTTCAAATAACGGTGAACGCAATTTAGGAACAGTTACATTTAAAATCATAGATAAAAACTTATGGTTTCCTTTCGAGCACCATTGTCGCCTAGAAACAAAGATAGTCATTAATAATGAGGCCACACAAAATTCTGGATTATTAAATATTTCAGCTAAATAAATATTGTACGATCAGTTCCTTCCTGGACTCGGTCGTTGGAAACGACCGACGAAATAGGCGGCGGGCCAGATGCGGGCATAAAAATGTCAAAACCTCTCCTCCCTCACTTCGTCTCACCATCCAGCTGTAGCTTTGTTGACAAACAAACGGAGCAAGCGGTCGCATGATGGCGGCATCGAGCCAGAATTAGGGGTTATGTTATCATGTGGTTAAAAATTAAAAAATTTTCAAGAAAAATAATATTTTACCGACTGAATAAAAAAATTGCGTGCATGTTCAAACAATTATTCCGACGAGAAGGGTTTAAAAATGAAAATTTTAATCCATAATTTTTCTTTAAGTTAAACTTTTTCACTTGAATTGGGAACCCCTAGGTCTATCGAGGTTCTATCCCATTCCCCAGAATTCCATTCCACAGAATGCCATTCCCCAGAATGACCCATTCCCCAGAATTCCATTCCGCAGAATCCCACTCCCCAGAATGGCCCATTCCCCAGAATGACCCATTCCCCAGAAATATTTAGGACCTTGAAAAACATGTTATGTTTCCCATTTAGTATAATGCCGTTTGGCATAACATACTTTGACATAATGACGCATAATGGTCAATTGTCATAATGATATTAAATTTTCAACATTAATTCGATACTAGAATCGCTTTAAAGAAGAGCAATTATCTACGAAATCGGTCTTTTTTCTTCAATTTTAATTTTTGTATTTTTTAATCCGGCTGAAACTTTTTTGGGGCCTTCGGTATGCCCAAAGAAGCCATTTTGCATCATTAGTTTGTCCATATAATTTTCCATACAAATTTGGCAGCTGTCCATACAAAAATGATGTTTGAAAATTCAAAAATCTGTATCTTTTGAAGGAATTTTTTGATCGATTTGGTGTCTTCGGCAAAGTTGTAGGTATGGATATGGACTACATTGGAAAAAAATGATACACGGTAAAAAAAATGGTTATTTTTTTATTTAACTTTTTATCACTAAAACTTGATTTGCAAAAAAACACTATTTTTAATTTTTTTTATTTTTTGATATGTTTTAGAGGACATAAAATGCCAACTTTTCAGAAATTTCCAGGTTGTGCAAAAAATCATTGAGCGAGTTATGAATTTTTGAATGAATACAGATTTTTTAAAAAAATCGTAATATTGGTCGCAAAAATTTTTCAACATCATTTTTCGATGTAAAATCGAATTTGCAATCAAAAAGTACTTTAGTGAAATTTTGATAAAGTGCACCGTTTTCATGTTAAATCCATTTTTAGGTGACTTTTTTGAAAATAGTCGCAGTTTTTCATTTTTTTAAATTAGTGCCCACTTTTGAAAAAAATATTTTTAAAAAGCTGAGAAAATTCTCTATATTTTGCTTCTTCAGACTTTAGTGATACGACCTTTAGTTGCTGAGATATTGCAATGCAAAGGTTTAAAAACAGGAAAAT
Organism: Culex quinquefasciatus; assembly: GCF_015732765.1. Taxonomy (NCBI): domain Eukaryota; kingdom Metazoa; phylum Arthropoda; class Insecta; order Diptera; family Culicidae; genus Culex; species Culex quinquefasciatus. The sequence goes on from NC_051862.1 coordinate 108,764,320, forward strand.
TGAAGTTTTCTAAGTCTAACCCAAACTGCCCACCATTTTTCAATGTCGATATCTCAGCAACTAATGGTCCGATTTTCAATGTTAATATATGAAACATTTGTAAAATTTTCCGATCTTTTCGAAAACAATATTTTCAAAATTTTCAAATCAAGACTAACATTTTAAAAAGGCGTAATATTGAATGTTTAGCCCTTTTGAAATGTTAGTCTTGCTTTGAAAATTTTGAAAATATTTTTTTCGAAAAGATCGGAAAATTTTACAAATGTTTCATATATTAACATTGAAAATCGGACCATTAGTTGCTGAGATATTGACATTGAAAAATGGTGGGCTGTTTGGGTGAGACTTAGAAAACATCAATTTTCCTGTTTTTAAACCTTTGCATTGCAATATCTCAGCAACTAAAGGTCGTATCAACAAAATCCGAAGAAGTAAAATATAGAGAATTTTCTCAGCTTTTCAAAAATATTTTTTTCAAAAGTGGGCAAACATGTGCACTAATTTAAAAACATGAAAAACTGCGACTATTTTCAAAAAAGTCACCTAAAAATGGATTTAACATGAAAACGGTGCACTTTATCAAAATTTCACTAAAGTACTTTTTGATTGCAAATTCGATTTTACATCGAAAAATGCAGTTGAAAAATTTTTGCGACCAATATTTCGATTTTTTGAAAAAATCAGTATTGATTCAAAAATTCATAACTCACTCAATGATTTTTTGCACAACCTGGAAATTCCTGAAAAGTTGGCATTTTATGTCCTCTAAAACATCAAAAAATTAAAAAAATTAAAAATAGTGTTTTTTTGCAAATCAAGTTTTAGTGATTGTTGCAAACCGCTGTAACCAAGCAGAACGTAACGTGTGCTCCAGACGATCCCCAACTCACGTTGAACTGTCACCGGAGAAGAGGGTCCACGGAAGCGCAGCATAAACAGCTCTGAAGAGAAGACGTAGACATTGGTGTATTGAAAGGGACTTCAGTACAAGCACTCCGCGTGTGCGCAATTCGATTAATTTTAGTTCTCCTTGCGATCAACTAGTGCAAACCTAATATTCTACTTGATTATCACATTTGCGCACGTACACGGGTAAGCAGGGATAGCATAGGAGGTGGCAGAGTACAGGCCGGCCACAATCGAGAACTGTTGTTAGGTCGAACCGCGTTACTAATGAAGTTTATTTCCCAGCCACCGTCCTACGTCACCCGGAGGCCCGTCGACCGATAGTCGCGATACGATAAGTAATCCGTTGTAGGGTTAGGGTTGCCCACTCAAGTTGTAAGTTGCCATTAGCCGTAGAAACTTGAATTTGAAGCCTTTGGAATAATTATTAACTAGATTTATTGATGGTCGGAACAGGATTACCTTTTGGTCTAGGAAGTGTACCCGACAAGTTCGTTCTCGCGGTCTTAGAAAGCTGAAGGATCACTGAATGTAAGAAAGAAATGTTTTCAATGAATTAATACCGCTAACCAACAAATATAAATTACAGCTTAAAAGCTGGTTGTTACTACACCTGCTAAACAGACTGTTTTTCTTCGGCAACATACCCGCGTGGCGAACAAACTTTTAAGATTCAACGGATCGCAAGACAATCTGAGCAATAAGGCCTCCAGCAGTCAACCGTGAGCGTGAGCAGAATGTTTCCAGCCAAAATCTGCGAAAAATGTTCGTGTTCCGGACTGACAAATCGAATGCTCGGGTGCGATATGTGTGACAACTGGTACCACACCGAGTGTTTGGGAGTGTCTGATGCTAATATCGACCCAGATAAAAGCTGGAGGTGCAGCCGATGCGTGCTAGACGAAGAAACAGAGGTTGGAAGTCAACGCACCCATAAATCGGTACTAAGTACTTCGACTAGCAGATCACGAAAGCAACAACTACTGATGGAGCTCGAGGAACAACGAGCTGCAGATTTGAAACGACGAGCTGAAGAAGACGAAATACGCCGGAAGCGAGCCGAAGATGATGACGAGTATTATCGGCAGAAGATGAGTCTCTTGCTAGAGGACGAGGAGGATCAACGTAGTAGACTGAGTAGCCGGGCGAGCCGGAAAAAAGTTGTGGATTGGCTCGGTAAAGAACAACGAACTATAACTACAGCCTCAGCGAGTACATCATACGGCGTCGTGACCGTAACGACAACAGGACTAGGCACTACAACGACGACGACGACTTCGTCGTCTGCGCCGGCCCCGCAACCAGGACCAGCTCCTGCGCCGCAACCAAGACCAGCTCCGGCACCAGCGCCACAGCCAGCACCGGCTCCGGCCCCGCAGCCATGGCCTGCTCCGGCCCCGCAACCAGGACCAGCTCCGGCTCCAGCGCCACAGCCAGCACCGGCTCCGGCCCCGCAGCCATGGCCTGCTCCGGCCCCGCAACCAGGACCAGCTCCGGCTCCAGCGCCACAGCCAGCACCAGCTCCAGCCCCGCAGCCATGGCCTGCGCCGGCCCCGCAACCAGGACCAGCTCCTGCGCCGCAACCAAGACCAGCTCCGGCACCAGCGCCACAGCCAGCACCAGATCCAGCCCCACAACCATGGCCTGCTCCAGCGCCGCAACCAGCGCCGGCACCTGCAAGGCCACCAACAGCTGCACAATTAGCGGCACGTCAAGTCATGCCGCGAGAACTACCAAACTTTCACGGAAATCCTCAAGACTGGCCATTTTTCTCCAGCACATTCTACAATACAACGATGGCATGTGGATATACAGACACGCACTGCTTCTGGTGAGGAATCGTCTACAGCTGCCGGAATCAGTACCACATGTAATGGAAATTCTGCGAAAACAGTATGGTCGGCCTGAGGTTTTGATACACTCCTTGATGGAGGGGCTTCGAAACGTCCCCACACCAACAATGGAAAATCTGCAGTCAATAATAAACTACGGCATGGCCGTTCGCAACTTGGTAGATCACATAGTCATGGCGCAGCTCCTGGATCACCTTAGTAACCCAATGTTGCTACACGAGTTGGTGGAAAAACTTCCTCCACACCTGAAGATGCAGTGGGCCTGGTACAAAAGAAACTGGGTGAACGCAAATTTGGCCACCTTTGGGCAATTCATGGCCGAAATAGCAGATACAGCATCGGAAGATACGCTGCCGGGGGAAACGCAACCTCAAACCCAACAGCGGTACAACAAGACAGGACGAGACAACCAAAAGCTGTATCTGCACTCCGAGACAGATGGGGACCAACCAGCAAGCGCCACGACTTCGGACCAGACTAAACCGATGATCAACAAACGTACTTGTTGGTATTGTTCGGAGGAAAAGCACGATGTCGTAAAATGTCCTCGATTCGAGGCCCTGGACTTGGACGGAAGATGGAAGGCCGTCCGTACAAAGGGGCTGTGCAGGAGTTGCTTAATTCCTCATCGGAGGTGGCCTTGCCGCGCGGGTAGAGAATGTGGCGTCGATGGGTGCCGCTTGGGACACCATCCCATGTTGCATTCACGTGCAGCATCTGAAGCTGCCACCAAGGCCAACAACCCAACTGAAAGTTCGAACCGCACAAACCAGAACGTCGTGCAACAAAACCACCATTCGACTCACAGCTTTTGTCTTTTCCGCTACTTGCCGGTAACATTAGAGAACAACGGGAAAAAGGTCGAGACGTTTGCCTTTCTGGACGACGGCTGTCAAACAACGCTGATGGAAGCTTCTCTAGCACAACAACTCGATATTGACGGACCGTCGGAATCGCTGTGGCTAGGATGGACCGGGAACATCTCACGCGAAGAAAGGGGATCGCAGCGCGTAAAGGTCAACATCTCCGGCAGAGGACAGAAAAGGCAGTACAAATTAAGCAACGTCCGTACGGTACAAAAACTGCAGCTACAAGCCCAAACGTTCCAGTATGAGGAGTTCGAGAAGGTTTACCCCCACTTGCGGAAACTGCCCCTGCAAAGCTACACTAATGCTGAACCAAAAATCATCATCGGCATCGAACATGCGCGATTGTTGACATCCCTAAAGGTTCGCGAAGGAAAGGCCAACGAGCCGGTGGCGTCGCGAACACGACTGGGCTGGTGCGTGTACGGCAAACAAGCAGAAACTACATCCGATGTCGAGCAACTGTGTGTACATACGGAAACCCAGATGCAGAACCAGGAACTGCATGAGTTGATGAAGAAGTTTTTCGAAGTCGACGAAGCAGCAGTATCCACACCAATCGAATCAGCAGAAGATGCCAGGGCTAGGCGGATCTTGGACGAAACGACGCGCAGAGTAGATGGAGGTTTCGAGACCGGTTTATTGTGGAAGTTCGACAATCCAACTTTCCCGAACAGCTACCCGCTGGCCTACCGCCGAATGCTATCACTGGAAAAGCGGCTGAGCAAGGACCCGGAGCTGAAAGAACGTGTAGTACAGCTCATCAAGGACTACGAAACAAAGGGTTATGCCCATAAAATCACCCAAAACGAGCTGGAGACCACGGATCCAAGCCGCGTCTGGTATCTACCACTAGGAGTTGTCCGGAATCCGAAAAAACCGGAAAAGATTCGCTTAATCTGGGACGCAGCTGCTCGTGTCAACGGGACTTCATTCAACGATATGCTGCTTAAGGGTCCAGACATGACGGCTTCGTTGTTCGATGTGCTGTTGAGGTTCAGGCAGAGACATGTAGCTGTCTGTGGAGATATACGTGAAATGTTTCACCAGGTTAAGATCGTGCCCGAGGATAAACAATCGCAAAGGTTCTTGTTCCGAGAACATCCAGACGAGCCACCGCAGATCTACGTCATGGATGTCGCCACCTTCGGTGCAACTTGTTCTCCTTGCACAGCCCAAGCTGTGAAGAACAAAAATGCTATGGAATTCGAAGCCACACACCCCAGGGCAGCCGAAGCAATACTCAACGCTCACTACGTGGACGATTTTTTGGACAGCGTAGACACGGTTGAAGACGCGTTGAGGCTGGTTGAAGACGTGAAGTACGTGCACGCACAGGGAGGGTTCGAAATTCGCAACTTCCTGTCAAATTCGGCGGAGGTGTTGCAGAAACTAGGGGAAGTGCGAAGCTTGGAAAAGAAGTCGCTCTGTGAGGACGCTTCATCGTACGTCGAGCGAGTATTGATAATGATCTGGAAACCAGCACAAGACGTGTTCACATTCGACACTACGCTGAGAGAAGATCTCGAACAACTGTTGGAGCAGAACGTCACACCCACTAAGCGGCAAGTGCTGCGCCTGGTTATGTCACTGTTCGACCCCTGCGGCTTTATTGCCCACTTCATCGTACACGGGAAAATCCTCATGCAGCATATCTGGAGAACCGGTACCGATTGGGATGAAAAGATTGCACCCGAGCTACACAACATGTGGAGAGACTGGACGGGTTTGTTGAAACGCCTAGGAGAAGTGGAAATTCCACGTTGTTTCTTTGGGGAAGCTGATAGCCAACTTCCTGCAAGTATCCAACTTCATCTCTTCGTCGACGCAAGCGAATTGGCTTACTCGTGCGCAGCCTATCTACGAATTGTCCAAGCTGGAGTCATTCGCTGCGTTTTGGTAGCTGCGAAAACGAAGGTCGCCCCGCTGAAGCCGCTGTCGATCCCTCGTTTAGAACTTCAAGCCGGAGTGATAGGGTGTCGTCTGCTGGAGGCAATCGGTGGAGCGCTGGACCTGCCGATCGAAAGTCGTCACATCTGGACGGATTCAACGACCGTGCTGGCATGGATTACGTCGGACAGCCGTCGTTATCACCCCTACGTGGCATGTAGAGTGGGTGAAATCCTTAACTGTAGCAACGTCGATGAATGGCATTACGTACCGTCTAAGCTGAACGTCGCTGACATCGCGACGAAGTGGGGTAGTAGCTGTATTTTAGCTTAGGATTTTTCGATCATTGTACTACTAAAATGACAAAATAAATTAAAACATTTGGACAAAGTAAAAAAAAACGAAGTTGACTTTATAGCTGTCGGCCACCATTGCTAGTACCAACCACTAGTGTCTTCCTTTTATCTACAAGGACTTCGCCGCCCTGGGCTCCTAAGTGTATGAAGGTATGGCACGGAGCGACGGCGCCGAATACCCATATTTACACAAAGAATTTTAGAGCGCCCGCCGCGGGATTCAAACCGGCGACCTCAGGATTGTGAGTCCAGTGCGCGGTCCGATTGATCCACACGGGCGGGACAAAGTAAAACTGCACTGTTTTTTTGCTCAAAATCCCGAAAACCCTTAAAAAATTGATGTTAATTCGAATTGTTACAACTATTTCTCAAAATGTAACGCGCCATGGAAAATCACTCAAATAACTATTTAAAACCATAAAAATACCGTTTGAGAAATGGTGAAATCCCTAAAATATATACGCAAAAATGAACTTTCAAAAAGAATTTGACAAAGTGTCGCTAGAAGAAAAAATCAAATAGTGAATATTGCTAACAACATATATGGGGAATAGTTCACTATTTGAGAGACAGTGAGGAATTAAAAAAAATATTTACCAAATAGTTGCTATACAATTTGGTAAAAGGTAAATTGAATATTTAACAAATGATTTTCAAACGGTTTTTTTCTATGCGGGAGAGCTTAGCGGAGAAAGGATTATGCTCGAGGATCAACGCGATCGAGTTCTTGCGCACCAGCAGTGACTTGTCCTCGAGCCGTTCGACAGAACCTTTCAGCACCTGGTGCTGCCAGCTGCTAAGTGGAACCGCGTTCTGGCCCTGAATGTAGTGCCTAATCTGAAGCACCTTCGAGCGGACATGGGCCGAAACGTCCATCGTGTGGTTGAACAAATCATGCAGGAAGTCATCGCGTGTTTCCTTCAGCTCATCGGCCAGTTCCTCCTAGGTCAGCTCGGTCACGATGGCTTCGCCCATGATATGCAGGACACAGTTGCGCATCACGTAAGATTCCAGGTTCCTCAGTTCGTCGCTCATCGTGGACAAATGTGGAATGATAAGCTTCGGAGCGAGCATTCCCAGCTCCAGCAACTGGCTCATGTGCTTTGCAGTTTGGCTGTAGGTCGTGTCCACGTTGACCCGCTCGATCAATTCCTTGTTCAACACCAGGTAGATCGAAGCGATGCAAAATCTTCAGCGATCAGCACAATGGACGCTTCGCAGTGCTCCAGGATTCGCACTTGATTACGCTGAAAACGAAAGATTGTGATCATCTCAAAATAATTAAACGAAACATGTTCCAACTTACGGCCGTTGAAACAGATTGTACAGCACCTCAGCCTGCTCGTTGTCCTTCAGCGCCGGCACCCATTCCGCCTGCGGCACCCTTTGCCATCGCTGTCCTGCCGACAGTCCAATTCCGGTCTACGCGAGACACTCCGACCAAAATACGGACAATCTTGCCAAGTCAACCTTGACCCTAAGTGGGGAGAGAAAATTTTCGCACAAAACAATCACAAAAATGTGCACTTTGGCAAGTACCCAAAAGGGATCTTCACTCGTCGCAAATTCCGCGCGGATCCACGGTCGGAACGGAACGCAAAGGTCCCACCGGAACAAGGATACGGAGCGCACAAGGTTTTTTTCCTCCTCCACGAACTGTGCTGAATGTTTGGTTGTTCGCGAACTTTGTGTTTTGACAGACGTTCAAAAGGGGGTTTGGCCATTTATGTCGATCATGTCGATTGATTAATTAAGTCGATCTATATTATGCAATGTTGGATACAAGTGTGTTGTGGCCTGAACCACAACACGCCCTTTTTCCCATATTTACCATCTCTGTTTGGCGATATAAGACAATAAAACTTATATACGTCAACAGGTAAACGCAATGACTAAATCTAGGAGGTTAAATGAAGTTAAGTCGATAGGTAGTCAATTATAATACTAGGGAGGTAGTTGATCTACCGACATGGAAATACTTAATAAAGGTGAGCTCGTCCTTGGACGAGCAGAGTTGAAGTACAACGGAACAAGTGTACATTGTTTTATATTAAAGAAAGTCCGCGATAATAAATATTTAACATTTGGTGTCAGAAGTCAAAAAATGTAGCTGAAGTAAAGTGATTTAAAAAAAGGATCATCGGCCAGGAACCCTGCAGTAAACACGGACACGATTGGTAACATATAATAAAAAATACTTTAACAAACATGGAAAATTGGTTGAAATTTGAACACATCGAACTATTTGACGGTTCGGTGCAAAAATTAAAATCCTTTATAGAAATTGTGGATCTTTTTCACGAAATCTATAAAACAAAAAATATAAATGAGAAACATTTCCTTACAGTGATTAAATACTGTAAACTTTCGGAAAATGTACAATATGAATTCAAAAATGAAAAAATTGATACTTGGGACCAACTTAAATCTTTTTTGCAAGATAGATTTAAACCAAGTTTAAAATTAATGTTGGAATTATTAGACGAAATGAATGCATCATCAATCAAGCAAAATGAAACCTTAACTGATTTCATTGCTAGACTTAATTATATTCTGACAAAAATAAAAAACAATTGTGGCTCCGAATTTGAATTATTCCATCAGCATGCCATGGGTAAAGCTGTATGGAAAATAAAAGATTTGTTGTCCATCGACACAATTATTATTTTAGGCCAAGCGTCTACTTTAGACGAAATCAAAATTACTTTGGAAAAATTAAATTTAGGTGACAAAAAAATGTATGGTAAATTTCTACCATTAATTGACAGAGCAGGAAATTTAGAACAATCTACAGCTCAAAACAACGGAGTTCAATATTTTAAATTCAAAACCCATTTTCAACCATGTTTAAATTCTGGGAAAAAAGGTCCCCAAAACTTCAATCCCAGGTATAAGGGTAACAATTTTAATCCATTGCACAATAACAATAATGATGCAAAACAAGAAAATATTTATAGAATCCGTGTTCGGGCCACAGACTGGCCCCACGAAATGCGGCGGATTTGTTTGCCGAAGGCGAAAGGTGGACTCTGGACTGGCCGTGGGCGTCGGAAAGAAGCACTCAATAGTTTCTCACTAAATACTAGTTTATTAAATAATAGCTAAAACTAGAGAGCGAAATTGTTCTTCCTGCTGGTGGCGCGAGACTGACGTGGAGAAAACTTCTTCTTCTCGGTCGACTCCTTTCACGCGCCTTTTCCTTCTCCCTTTTCTGTCGTCGATCGCAGCAACGGCTGCCGTTGCGCGCTGAACACAGGGTTGCATCGATCGCAGCAAACATTGCGACGATGACAAGTGTTGCCATTTTTCCTCGATAGGTTGGGGATCCAACATCCTCCCCCCGGGCTGGGGGACGACCCAGCCGAAACTTCTTCCGGTCGATCGGGTACTTTCAAGAACATGGCTGCTCGGGTGTCGAGCGTAGCTGTGTGAGTGTACTGCTGTCCAGAGATGGCACCTTCTGCACCTCCAACGACTACCCAGCCCAGGTGAGTCTCGCGTAGCTCCGGAAAGTTGTCCCAGAGCTGAATGTGTCCTCCTTTCAGCAAGCGGAAGAACCAGGAGGCACCGACGAGCATGTCTATGCTGCCCGGAATGTGGAAGTTCAGATCAGCCAGCTGCAGTCCCTTGGGAATTGGCCAATCGGTCGAGTTGACCGGCAACGATGGAATCTTCCCACTCACCTTTGGAACAATCAAACACTCTACATCAGCGGAGAAATCGCTGTGCTGAGACTGAAGCTTTACGGTGATCGTTTCCTTGGCGTTGAACGTTGCTCCTCCGATCCCGCAGATCGGAACGTTTACCGCTACTCTTCGTAGGTTAAGTCGGGTTGCCATCGAGTTGGAAATAAAATTCACCTGCGATCCGCTGTCAATCAAGATACGACACGGAACAGGTCGGTTGTTGTCGTCGCGCAGATTGACGATCGCTGTTTGCAGCATGGGGGTGGGATTGCAGATCACTTCGGCTGGCGAAAGCGGTTCTTGCGTTTGGCGCACAGCAGGAACTGGTCTCTGCAGTGTGGTTGACTTCTGGTAGAAGTCGTGTAGAAGAGTGTGGTGTCGGCGTTGGCACTTACCACACGAGCTCGTCCGTATGCACCTCTTCACGCTGTGCCCTGCGCGCAGGCAGTTAAAGCAGACACGCTTTTCTTTGACCTCCTGCATGCGCTGGCGCACCGTGAGGCCGCTGAAGGCAGTGCACTTGAAGGTCAGGTGCCGTCCGTTGCAGAAATCGCACCAGATTCTCGGAGACGACGTGACAGCTGTGTTGGAGATCTGGTAAGGTTGATTGGTAGTGGTCGACTTGGCTTGATGTTGTTGCCTTGGTGATTCGTCGTTGGTGGTGTCGCATCGTTCCAGAACCGAGATGCGATCTTTCAGGGTTTTGATCATCTCGTCGTACTTCGGGAAGGCACCTTTTGCGACCGTAGACTCCCAAACCTTCCGGGTGTCGTCGTCAAGAGCATGGCCCAGGAGGTAGACGACGATTTGTTCGGACACCCCGGTGAACTCTTGGCCGAGGTACTTGAGGTTCTCGACGTTCCCAACGACGGAATCCACCAAAGCCCGAAGTTCCAGGTGGCCCTCGCAGGCCAGCTTCTTTACACTCAGTAGACCTCCGATGTGAAGGTCTACCATCCGGCGCTTGTCCTCGTAGTGATCAGTCAGCTGCTTCCAGGCATGGGCGTAGTTCCCATCCTGGATGGTCTTGGCGTCGATAAAGCCGGCCGCGTCGCCGATCAAAGCCTTCTCGAGGTGGTACAGCTTCATGCGCGCCGACTCGTTCGTCTTGTCAACGACGTCGACGAACATCACCTTGAACTTCTCCCAGTTCTCGTACTTCCCATCGAAGGATGGGAAAACACGTGGAAGAGGTTGCTGGATCACGATGGGCCGGTCGTGTCGTTCAACGAGGGCGGACGATGCAGCTGGAGCGGCACCAGCGTTCCAACCTCCGAGCGTCATGGCCAGTTGGTCGAACAAGGCCTCGAATTCCACGACCACCTTCTTGTGGTCGTTCCGCTTCTTCGGATCAGCCCTGTAGATGCGTTCCTTGATGGCGGCGAACTCGGCGAAGCACGTGTCCAACCTCCATCGGTGAACCTTCGCAGCGGCCTCAGTGCGTTCCTCGACGAGAGTCGCGTCGATCTTTGCCTTCAGCCGATCAATCACCTCCGTCTGCTCTTCCCGGAGGAAAACTAGGTTCTCCAGGTCTTCTTCCTCTTGGCCTTGCTTTTTGAGCGGTGTGCGTGGTGTTTTGGGGGGCATTTTCACTTTTCTTCTTTCAGGTTAGATTTCACTTTCCACGCTAAGTGGCACTATTTCTGTCTGTCCACGGACGAATGGCCGGTTTGCCCGCCGATGGTTCCACAGAACGTTCCGTTGTGCTAAGGCCGGTTTGCCTTGCACTATCACTTCCGGATGCCGGTTTGCACTCCGCGAAATCGGTTTTTCACGCGGAAGCCGGTTTGCTTCCCGCGACTCGAAAGAACTGTCCGCGCTGAGGCCGGTTTGCCTCCTTCCTTCACCAGTCTTCTTTCCAGCGTCCACGCCGGGTCCAATCCGGGTTGAAGGACCAATGTTCGGGCCACAGACTGGCCCCACGAAATGCGGCGGATTTGTTTGCCGAAGGCGAAAGGTGGACTCTGGACTGGCCGTGGGCGTCGGAAAGAAGCACTCAATAGTTTCTCACTAAATACTAGTTTATTAAATAATAGCTAAAACTAGAGAGCGAAATTGTTCTTCCTGCTGGTGGCGCGAGACTGACGTGGAGAAAACTTCTTCTTCTCGGTCGACTCCTTTCACGCGCCTTTTCCTTCTCCCTTTTCTGTCGTCGATCGCAGCAACGGCTGCCGTTGCGCGCTGAACACAGGGTTGCATCGATCGCAGCAAACATTGCGACGATGACAAGTGTTGCCATTTTTCCTCGATAGGTTGGGGATCCAACAATCCGACAACAAAATAACATGAACTACTTTCACGGTAAAAATAATTGGAAATATTTTGTCCCTAAAAGGGAAAACACTCATTATAAAGATACAAAAATTAACCCTAATTATAAGGGTAAAACTTTCGTTCCATTTTTTAAAAACAAAAGACCTTATTTTATCAACAATTACGATAACAACAATTATAATAATATGACAAATGGCAATTTTCAAAATAACAACTCTCGCAACAATGGTTATAATAACACAAGTAAATGCCACAACTATAACACAAAATATAATCAATACTTGCAAAACAGTTTGCCAAAAAATAAAAATTATTTTGCGAAAAACAATTCAAATGATGAAATCTCGTATATTCACTCTGAAAATTTCAACAATCCAAATGTCAGCGAAAACCTTTGTGACAATACTGAAAATCCAATTCTGCATAAAAACAAAAAAACAGCAGAATATGAAAATTATAGGGAAATCAAAAATAATTCAAAAAAATTTGAGCTTAACGAAAAACAAAATGAGCAAATTAAAATTATAGAAAATGAAGATAAAAAACAATGTCAAAAACTAGATTACCAACAAAACAAATTTAAAAATTATTTCATTGAAAACGAGAAAAATATTTTCTTAAATAAAAATGATCACTTCTACCAACAATTTATAGAATACTTAGATGATCTAAGTAATCAGTATTCTTACTGATAAACAAAAAAAAACCCACACACACACACACACACACAATCATGATAGACATATCTTAACCATCAATTATGTTGATATCTGGCCAATATCAATTATCAATGAATGTTAAAGATTTACTCTACCTTGATCGTAAGAACAAAATATTTAAAATCATGTATATCTTTCCGGAGAATACATCTGATTTAAATATAAGTTCAGCAAAATTATAACAAAAATTCTATATAACAAAAATCTAAGAAAAGCATTCAGCGTACACAAAAATGAACCAAAGCAAATATTTTTGCTAAATACAAAATAATTTTCAATACAAATTATTCGTAAAAAATAAAAATAAATGGTTCAGAACATATAACAGATTGAACAAAGAAATATGCAATGCAAAAAACGAAAAGTAAATCAATTCATTATAAATATTATACAAATATTACAAATAATTTAAAATAGCAAAATAGTTTCCTAATTTAAAATCATAGTATGTCGAAAAAAAACAGGCGAGATATCAAAGATATCGAAATCAACATTTTGACACTTCAAATTAAATCAATCTATATTGTAGATATAATTTAAGTTTGATTGATTTAATTTGGTTGGTAAAAATCACTTTCATATATTAATTTTAAAACTAAACAAAAACAACCATTATATTTTGAATAAATTTCCAATAAAAACACTGCAAAATAATGTTATGTGTTAATCAAATATTCACACAAAATTGATTCATATTTTCCACAAATCAGACACAAGAAATAATTTTAAAATTATATTATAATAATGAAAGTGAAAAAGTATTCAAACTAACAATATACATTGAAATCTGTTCAAATAGGTTTACTAATTGATCGATTAAAAAAAAAATAAAGTTTTTCTTTTAAAAATTTAAAATCAGCTGTCATGAAGCAAACATCTTAACAGAAATGTTCATTTCATTTAGTATAATAACTAGTTTGTTTGAAGTATTTTAATACAACAATTTCTCTCATTTTATTTTACTGTAAGTTAGTTCATAACAAAATAAGGAGATTACAAATTGTGACTTTATACTCAATAAACATGATTTGAATGATAGTATTAAAAAAGGAACAACAAACAATTTCGTAGATACATATGAATATATAGATCCCTTAAAAAACGTAACCAAAAATGTATAAAAGGGAAAAACCAGTTATTATCCATGAAAATATAAACATTATAGATGTACCAACTGAATAACAAAAAAAATGTTCAAAAATAATTATTCACAAAAATACATGCATTATAAACACAATTCAACATACAACATAATTATAAAATACATAAATACACTAAAACACACAAACAAATATCTTGATTATCATTAAACATAGTTTTGAAATTTTATAAAATACATTTGTAGTTAAGTATAATAAATACAAAGTAAATAAGTAAAATCTGCATAAGACAAAACTTATTTTTGTAGGGGGAAGGAGACCCCCACGTTCAAATCTTCAGAACCAAACAATTCTATTTGTTTGCCATCTTCATCTTCATCTAATCGTCGTCGAGATCGTGGTCGTCATCAAAAGATTCACGAAAACGAAATCGTTAATAATCGAAACGGTTCCAAAACAACAACATCAAGACATCTTCAGCACCATCATCACAAAGTGTATTCACACATTTTCAACGCCTACAGTCATCCTGCACATTTCACATTTCAAATATATTTTATTGAAATCTTTCAAATTTTAGGAAATGTAATCAATGTAACTAGCATAATTTTCGCGTCTTTCAATTGTAAAACATTATTTTTGCTGTCTAGAAAAAAACATATTAAATTAAAAGTAAAATTAATAATAGCAAAGTAAACAAAAATATGAAACGAATCCATTCAAAATCAGTAAACATAAAAATTGATTTACTACTTTCATTGTATCCTACTAATCCCGAGTAAACCGCGGGTAATCGGTTCCATCAACTAACATTAGTTTAAGTAAATTTTGTAAACAATATGTACCAAACAAAACAATACCGTATTTCAGAAAAAACAAAAACATCATGAAAACTTATGAAACAAATGACAACAATCTACATAAAACAAAACCTCTACAAATTCAGACAACACATCTATAAATGTCACATAAATAGGTTTCAAAGTATTGTAGCACTATTGACAACATTAAATGATAAGATAAAAAAATATCTCTTAGATAATAAAAAACCTTTTCCGAGGGGGATAGTGATGTTGTGGCCTGAACCACAACACGCCCTTTTCCCATATTTACCATCTCTGTTTGGCGATATAAGACAATAAAACTTATATACGTCAACAGGTAAACGCAATGACTAAATCTAGGAGGTTAAATGAAGTTAAGTCGATAGGTAGTCAATTATAATACTAGGGAGGTAGTTGATCTACCGACATGGAAATACTTAATAAAGGTGAGCTCGTCCTTGGACGAGCAGAGTTGAAGTACAACGGAACAAGTGTACATTGTTTTATATTAAAGAAAGTCCGCGATAATAAATATTTAACAAGTGGAATGCATTAAAACTTGGATGCAACCAACGACATTGAAACGTATGAAACTTTTTTTTGAAAATGCAGTGCAAATAGTTGGGAATCGGTTTAGTTAGAAATATTGCAAACTTTGCAGAGTTTTTTTTTTAAAGGACGAATAAACTATTGTCTTTCATATGTTTATAGGACCTAATAAAAAAAACTCTAGAATTTCAAACTAGGGTGTGTGTCTTATATAGTTTTTTTTTGCACTTTGTGCAATAATTAAACTAAAAGGCCATCTAATTGAATGTTGATGTCACCAACAAATTTTTGCCCGAGTTGGATGCTATGAAACTATGTGTTACAACTAAAATTATGTTTATACTTCATGTAGATTAAATAAAAAACATAAATATTTCTTATTTTGTAGAAACAATATATTAATTTCTAATTTTATAAAAACACCCCTTCTCCCCCCCTCTCGCCTAGAGTGGTGCGTGTCTCGACTGAGCTTTGTTGCTTTTTTTCAACTTTTTTTTTTTTTTGAGGTGTGCATTTTGTTGGAGAGCTTTCCACAAATTGCACGATTGTCTAAAAATCTCTGAAATCCGCAATATATAATTTTGTAGGTGCTTCAATACAAAGCCAGGTTACAAAGGACTTCAGGACATACGTAACTCTTGGATGATCCGGAAGATGGCCCATGCGGCTAAATAGCTTATGATGACCCCACTTGTTTCTGCTACAGCTTCCCGGATTTCCGGAACATCAATCGTTATGTGAGGGATCGAAGAGATTTGAGGTTATTTTTTTTTAATTTGTGGCAATTACTTCCGGGGGGCTACACATGGTGTAAATATGTGTTGGAAGAGCCTTGGAAGTAGGTTCATTCCGGTTGATCCGGCCGGCCGGATTCATCCAGAACACCGTTTTAATGCATCGATTAATCAAACGATTTCGTCGGTTGCAGTGGGCCGATTTAGTCTGCCGATTAGTCGGTCGATGCCTGTGTTTAGGAGGGGGAGGAGGAGGAGGAGGAGAATTAGTTAATTTAGTCGAATAGTCGCACCGTAGAAGTCAACCGGCTCGTCGTTCACGAGCCCTAGTTGACGATGACAAAAATGTTGTTGCGGGACGTACCTAATTGGCGCCAGCGACGACCGTCATGATGGCAACGGCTCGAAAAATCCCGAGAATCTGGTCTAAATTATGGAGGACGTGAAAAATCCCGGAAGAGAGTGTCCCATGAAACTATTATGAAACGGCTATCCGTAACGAGTGCTGCAAATTTTCAGGGTGGCCACTCAAGTCGGGAAATCGGGAAAGTCGGGAAAAAGTCGGGAATTCGCCAAAATCCGCCAAAAATCGGGAAAAAGTCGGGAATTTATGATTTTTTGTCAAAAAGTCAGGAAAAGTCTGGAATTCTGAGCATACTTGTTTGAATTTTTTTTTAACTCCTGAATAATTTTGTAATATTTTGTACAATTTCAAATTGAATTCACTCATTTCTGCTCTAGTAACTTACTTTAAATTTAAGGTTTTTTTTTTTTCACTATTTCAATATATTTGAGTATAGAAAAGCTGTTTAAAACATTCAAAATCTTTATGAATATTGGAGTCTTTTTTATGAATCAAATGATCGCTATTAATTTTTGTTCATAAAACAAGAGGTAAAGTTAATGAAAAACTAATATAAAAATAGAGCCTAATGGCCAGCTTAGAATTATGATTCTATTTCATTTTGTCACATAATTGAATATTTAAACTTGAGTTTGGCAATGGTTTTTTTTTGGGTAAATATTTGTAATTGTTTAACTAAATTCATTAAGTAATTTAAAATATTTTTTTTTCCCAAATGTTGCCCTTGAACTATTTTTTGTGAGTATGGGTAAATTATTTACCATAGATAAAGCTTGATTTTCAGTTTGCGGAAAACTTAAATATCGAATAAAATCCAAAATTGAAAAACTTTTTTATGTTTTGAAAACATAAAGAAAATATTGAAATTGCAAAAAAAATAATCCAAGAAATTTTGAGTTATTGCTTAATTGTTTAAAAAATTGTCTCTTCAAACATTTTGCTTAAAATAAGTGGGAAAACATAAAATCATATAAAACTGAATTTTCATTGAAAAAAACAGTTAAATACTGCATACCATACCGATAAATTAACATTGATTAAAAAAATCAATATCAAAAATTACAAAATTAAAAAGGGAACTTGGCAAAAACATTTTCTGTTATGAATTCCTTGATTTTTTTTTCTAAATCCTTTTAATGAATAATAACAACAATTATGTTTTAATCATTATTTGATTTAAAATGATGATGAAGTTAAACAAAAATATCAAAAACTATACGTTTGCCAATTTAAAAAATACCATGGAAGTTATAAAAATTGTTGAACTTTTGATTATTTTTTCAAAGACTAATTGTTTGTGTTTCTATTCTGAGTCATATTAATGAAGTTACATTTTTGAAGTTTTCTTTATTTGTTGTTTAGTTTCTGTATTTACAAAAAATACCTACATTTGTTTTTTTTTAAATTCATTTTTTTTGGTGGTTAATATTGACTTTTCTTATAGCAAGTTTTTTGTTCGAAATCATTCTTTAAATAAGAAATGCCTATTTTTTTAGCATTCTGGAAAAGTCTGGAAAAAAAGTCGAGAAAAAGTCGGGAATTTGAAAATGGAATTTGAGTGGTCACCCTGTGCAAAAAATCCGAACAAACTTTTTTTTTCCTACACCGGCTAAAAACAATGTAAATAAAGATAAAAAAAAAGTTTATTTCATTGGTTTCATTTTATACTAGTATAAAAATTTGGTTTATTCCGAAACCGCCCAAATGTACAAACATAAATACTATTTTCTATTCAATTCTCAATGTCGTTCCAAGTTATATTCTATTTTTTTAGTGTGCAGCAAATACTTGTCGAGAAATTTAAGAAATATCTGTCAAATAATCCATTCATTATCAAGAATATGATCAAATTCTTGCAGTATTTAAAATTTAAATTTACAATTTTCCAAATACTAACTATTCGTGAAAACATCACCACTATATTTTTGAACCAACAATTTGACAAATCGTTATTATTTCCCATAAAGTAATTTAATGTTTCTTTATGGTCACTAAATCATCCTCGTTCATCCGGGGTTGCTAACCACCCTCATCTCAGATGGTCGAACTTTATGAAAAATAGTATGGTATTTTAAAGGTTTTCCTACCATTTTCAAATAGTGGTTACGATTTCTGAAATGGTGAGTAAACCATTTTACAAAAAGTTTTTTTAAGGTTCTCGTTTATGCGGGGAGGAAGATGTTGGTGCGGCGTGGGTTAAAGCCTGAGGCGGAGTCTGCAGCGGCTGCGTAATCAGAGGCGGCGGCGGCGGCAAAACCAGAGGCTGGAGCAAGGGCATGGTTTGCGGTAACGGCTGCGCTGAGACCAGAGGCTGCGAGGGAAGCATGGACTGCGGTGGCACAACCAGAGGCTGGGACGAGGGCATAGTTTGCGATTGAGGCGGGGCCTGAGGCGTGATCAGAAGCTGCTTCGAGACCTGCGATTGAGGCAAATCCGCCTGTTGCGACATAGTACCGACTAGTGACAATTCAGCGGTGGCTTGGTGAGCAGCAAGGGCAGACGGAACGGCGGCTGGATGAGTGGCCACTGAATGAGCAGCGGCGGCGGTGGCGGCTTGATGCTGAAGTGCGATTGGTGGAGTGGGGGTTGGCGGAGCAGCGGCTGGATGAGTGACCGCCGGATGAGCGACGGTGGCGGCGGCGGCTTGATGGTACTGAGCAGCTGGAGCATTGGAACATTCAGCAGTACGAGCGGCTGCTGTTCGTTCAACAGCCAAAGTAGCCGCTTCGAGAGCAGCTTCTGAAGCGGCCCGCAGTAGAAGATCGGTGCATTGCTGCTCAGTACTAGGTCCATCCTCAGGATTCGAAGATTTCGGTGATGTTCAGAGGATCGTAGTTTCCGCCGGGAAACTCCGTATCGAGGGCAGATGGACGAGCAGCACTGCAGACGGGCTGTGAACACAAGGTCCTGATGAGCCTGTTCAAAATTTGTACCGTTTCCATGAGGGCGCCGACAAGCTTGAGCGTCGAAGCTGAACGTTGCAGTATGAGATCTATGGTGTTGCTATTAGACGCCGCCTTTCGTGCATCTGGATCGCGGCAATTGGGGCACAACCAGCATAGGCCCACAGAATCTCGTAACGGTTTGACGACAGTGTTGTCCAAGTGAGCGCACTTAAGGTGCATGCTGACCGAACAGAATTCACACCCACCACGTGGGGAACGATTTGCTGCTTTGCCCAGGCAAACCTCAGCGTCACAATTGCTTGATTTCGGCATCTTCGACGGATTGAGTGGCCAATAATCCGAGAGCAACAGATGATATTGATCAGCAGCGGGAATAAATCCGGAGGGGGCGCACAGAGGGTAACTTTGCAATCCAGAGGGTGGTGACTTGGAGGGTAACTTTAATATCTAGATGTTGAACGCGTGGTGCAAAACAATGGTACGCGAAAAAGACTATAGTTGCGGATACGGGTGCGCGAGGAGGAGTAGAGAAAGTGTCGCAATGTCCTTGTAACTTTGTACGGCCGGGAAACACTAATCCACGAAAGTTACCGTAAACTGGGGTCAATTGGGACACATGGGGCGAATTGGAACAGCAGTTTTAACCATGTTGGAGCACAATATTTTGATTTTTCATGTTGGTTTCGGTTAGAACAGACTCAGGCCAACAAAATGTGTACATCCATTTTCAAATTTAAAAGCTCTAAGTGCTCTAAAAACTGCTGTCCCTATTCAGACTGTAGTCCAGATTCACCCCAGATTACGGTACACTAAACTAACACAATGTCCACTTTATTCCTCCACTTAACCACCGATTAAAACTCACACAGACATGGGGCGTCGTAATTTTCAGCTAGCCGTCATAGCATACTAAGCACAATGCGTACATTTGAAGGGTGAATCGTTGATTCTGGAGACATCGGACGTCGATCCAATGCGCACCTTGGGGACAGAATGGACAACCCTAATTCCTTCTGGAATTTGTTCATTGGACCATCCCCTACACACCTGTTTTTATTCCGAGTCAATCCATGTTGTCCCCAGACCTGTAGGAACGATTGAACGAAAAGCATAAAAATCCCATAGTAATTTACATGTAAACTTTGACCGCTGGGGACAGGCCAATTCTCAACCAAATGGGCTGATATTTGGCATGAGAGTCCCTATGGGTATCTTCTACTAGGTGAACCTTTGCCTGATTCTGAGAACATTTTTGTTTGGATGAAACACCCTACTACATATCTATTAGTTCTTACCTTCCAAGAAGTTCGTGTGCAACGAAAAACATCATATAAGAACTAAACCATTTTTCTTCCTCGGATTCCAGAAGAAAATTGGATTCCTGATTCGTAAAGTTCTTACGATTAATAACATTTCGGTCATTTTCCCTAGAAATGAAATAATTTATTTTATGTACATTGTATGTAGTTTATTGGTTAATAATAAGAAGTCATATGTGATTTTCAGGAAGATTCCACAAGAATTCGACGGGGCACGCCATGGCGGAAGGCAATTATTATTGAAATTGAATGTACCTAAAATGTTTTTTCGTGGAAAGGTAGCTCCCTTTTCGATATCTGTGACCTAGAAAATATTTCACCCAGGGATTTTCGATTTTTTGTCATTTTCAGTTTTTTAACTGTATAAATGGAGGCGCACGGTACTTTTGGTTACTTTGCGGTTGCACAGCACCTCCCTAATCCTTTTAATTGCAATGGATACTGATCAAAGGGGTCGTTCATGAAATATTTCACAATATTTAAGGCCCCACCCACCCTTACAACCACCTCCCCCTCATCACCCTTATTTATTTAACAAAGACAATAACATTATTTTTAGTATGAGGCGTCATCCATCAAGTATGGCACACTAAAATCATCAAAAAATAACCCCGTTCCCCCAATGCCACACATTGTCACGCTGACAACGCCTCCCCCCCCCCCCTTGAAAAGTACGACACGTTTTGTACCCTAGTCTTGTTTTTTGTACATTTTTATTTATTTTATAATTCTGAGTTCAATTTAACAGCTTATTATTTTTATAGGATATGTTTTTAATTTTTGTTATTGTTGAAATCACGATTGATGATTCAAGTAAGTAAGTAAAGATTTAAGTATATAATATCTATCATTAACAACTCTGTTTCTTAATGCCTTTTATCATGTTTGATTTATGAGTTACGTTTATTAAACATCGAATTACTTTATGTAAATATTTTACAACCGTGCCCGAGCATGGGTAAATAACTAGGGAAATGCGTAATAATACCTTTCTCTGGTATCAATACCAAATTTTGGTATTCCTGGACCCTTTAAAATTTGTCTTGAGGATTATGCAAGAGCAAAATGTGGTATCATACCAATTTAAGGTATTGTTTTGATATTGCAAAATTGCAGAATTTGTCAATGGTCGAACTCCACATTTTGGTATTCTTTTGGTATTACAGTATTTTATCAAATTCCTCTGCAACTATGGGAAAATTTTGACCAATTTTGACAAAATAATTAATTTCGCGCTAAAATGATGTCTCAAAGCAAATGCTTTAATTGAAAACCGGAAATTTCAAACTTGATTTTAAACATTTTTGATATATCCCTACAGAAATGACTTGAAATTGTGGAAAATTTTCTAAGTCAGGATGGCACATTTTGGTATTATTTTGGTATTAAAGTGTTTTATCAAATTCCTCTGAAACTATGGGAAAATTTTGACCAATTTTGACAAAATAATTAATTTTGCGCTAAAATGATGTCTCAAAGCAAATGCTTCAATTGAAAACCGGAAATTTCAAACTTGATTTTAAACATTTTTGATATACCCCCTACAGAAATGACTTGAAATTGTGGAAAATTTTCTAAGTCAGGATGGCACATTTTGGTATTATTTTGGTATTGAAAGGTTTCATCAATTTTCTCTGAAACTATGGGAAATGTTTTAAAAAAATTTACGAGATAATGCATTTTGCGCTAAAATGACTTGAAACCCAAAAATGTTAAAGATGATTTAATAAATTTGTGTGATATACTCACTAATTATTTTTTCCAAAGGGTTGACATTTCTCTAAGTCGGGATAACCAAATACTTTGAAAAACGAGTCAATCGACAGATTATTGAATTTTGGTGAATTTTAATTCAGTTTCATTTTAATAACACTTATTTTTCAATCTTGTTATTTTTCAGAAGCTTCAAGAACTTCAAGCACAGGCCATTCATCAATGACAAATGCATTCGGTGTGGTGAAGAATATCACTAAGAACAACATGGAATCATCAGGTGAGTAGATTTGGCTGTTGCATATGGATCATTTCCGTTTTTTCACTAACTGCAACTGTTGCACTAAAAATGGTATGAAAATACCAAATTTTGGTATTACTTGTGCAAATACCAGCGACCATAATGTGCTCTTGGTTGCCAAGTAATAGATGGTAAAATACCATGAAATCATACCAAACTCATGTATGTGGAAGACCACAGAAATACCAAAATATGATTTTCCAAGGGCGCGGGAATACCTAAAATTAAAACCATGGCAATACCAAGTTTTGGTATTCAAGCAATGTTCAAAAATCCAGAAGACTTCAACTTGGTGTTGAAATGGTTTTATTTTGAGGTATTATCTTACCCTTGGAATAACATGGTTTGGTATTGTTGTGCCCTTCCACATACAAGACTTTGGTATGATTTCATGGTATTTTACCATCTATTACTGGGCAACCAAGGGCACATTTTGGTCGCTGTTATTTGCCCAAGTAATACCAAAATTTGGTATTCCCGTGTTATTTACCCCTGCTCGGGTGGTGTAGGGCTAAGCGCGGTTGCCTCTAACCCAGTCGGCCTGGGTTCGATCCCAGATGGTCCCGGTGGCATATTTCGAGACGAGATTTGTCTGATCACGCCTTCCGTCGGACGGGGAAGTAAATGTTGGTCCCGGTATAACCTAAAGGTTATGTCGTTAGCTCAGTCCAGGTGTAGGAGTCGTCTCCCTGGGTCCTGTCTCGGTGGAGTCGCTTGTAGGCAGTTGGACTCACAATTTAAAGGTCGTCAGTTCGAATCCCGGGGTGGATGGAAGCTAAGGTGTAAAAAGAGATTTGCAATTGCCTCAACAATCAAGCCTTCGAACACCTAGTTTCGAGTAGGAATCTCGCAATCGAGAACGCCAAGGCAATGCTGTAGAGCGAATAATGTTATTTATTTAGGCCTGATTTTTCAAATGTTTTACATAAATAATGCACTTGTTGTACCTTATCCAGTAAAAACACAATGAACTTATTTTGCAGTTGTTTTGCAGTATGCCAAGAATCGCACTACCTAACACTCGTCAGCCAAATCAACCGTAAATTTTGTTTTTTCTGCTTATCGGTTGTGCTGAAATTAGTCGAGCTAGGTATTGTGGTTTCGGAAATAAATCGAATTTTCGCGGCGACTTATCTGACACTACGCTCCGCAAACTGATCAACTCTAATTTTGAGTGCAACGAGATGTTGTCCCTGACTGAAAAGTCCGTCGGACGTCCGTCGTTTGTCGTCCGTGCAATCGTACGACGTCGCTCGACAATGTCGTGCGACTTTCGCACGAATGTCATACGTTTTTGCACCAAAATGTCGTATTTGTCGTGCGATCGTCGCACGATTGCACGGACGACAAACGACGGACGTCCAACGTCGCACGGTTTTGTTATTTAGAATGTCGTGCTATTGTCGTGTGCTGTC
The DNA here is from genome assembly GCF_015732765.1 of Culex quinquefasciatus. Taxonomy (NCBI): domain Eukaryota; kingdom Metazoa; phylum Arthropoda; class Insecta; order Diptera; family Culicidae; genus Culex; species Culex quinquefasciatus. Next base: position 108,788,095 of record NC_051862.1, read on the forward strand.
ATTTCGGATTTTTGGGTTATGTTGCAGTTGAAAAAACTGTTGTTTTGTTTTTATTGATTTTTTTTTTATTCCAGCTGTCAAAATTTCACAAAAATATTTATTGTACACTTAATTTCACTTGCGTATCGCCGATTCTTCCCCAACTTGGCTTCCTTCTGGATTTGCCTTGACCGCAGCTTCCGGCTTGGGTGTTGGTGTTCTTCTGAGGCGGCCGTGGCAGCATCTTGGTCGTGTTGGACTTTTGTTCCTCGACGAGCTGATCAAAACCCGGATGCGACGCTTTGGCGACGATCTTGGATCTCCGACGGATTGATGTTTACCGGAGCACGAGGAAACGTGGGTTTTGTGGAGTACGAGTACGAAAAAAACGGGGCTGCTTCCGTGGATTCTACGGAAGCCACGAGTGACCACACGGGAACGCATTCCGGTTTCCGGCAGAATCAGATTGGAAAATGTTTGTTGTCTGAAAAAAATATATCATCAATCAACAATTGGCAAGAATTTATAAATTGAATTCAGATTTCAATAATAATAATAATTATAAAATTTCAATTCAATAAAATTTCAAATATGTATTTTTGAACTATGAAAGAAAAACTAAATTTATGAACTTTCAAAATTTAAACATTTAAAAAAGAATTATAAATAATAGATGCCTAGATAGATGATAGATTTAAATTTAAAATTATTGCAATTAGTTTTGAAATCCGAGAGTATTATTATTTGAAAATTGTACCTGATTTAAGAATGCTAAAAAAAATCTAAATTTCTAAAATTCTAAAACTCTAAAACTCTAAAATACTAAAATTCTAAAATTCTAAAATTCTAAAATTCTAAAATTCTAAAATTCTAAAATTCTAAAATTCTAAAATTCTAAAATTCTAAAATTCTAAAATTCTAAAATTCTAAAATTCTAAAATTCTAAAATTCTAAAATTCTAAAATTCTAAAATTTAAAATTCTAAAATTTAAAATTTAAAATTCTAAAATTCTAAAATTTAAAATTTAAAATTCTAAAATTTAAAATTTAAAATTTAAAATTCTAAAATTCTAAAATTCTAAAATTCTAAAATTCTAAAATTCTAAAATTTAAAATTCTAAAATTCTAAAATTCTAAAATTTAAAATTTAAAATTCTAAAATTTAAAATTCTAAAATTTAAAATTCTAAAATTCTAAAATTCTAAAATTTAAAATTTAAAATTTAAAATTCTAAAATTCTAAAATTCTAAAATTTAAAATTTAAAATTCTAAAATTTAAAATTTAAAATTCTAAAATTTAAAATTTAAAATTCTAAAATTCTAAAATTCTAAAATTTAAAATTCTAAAATTCTAAAATTTAAAATTCTAAAATTCTAAAATTTAAAATTCTAAAATTCTAAAATTCTAAAATTCTAAAATTTAAAATTTAAAATTTAAAATTTAAAATTCTAAAATTCTAAAATTCTAAAATTTAAAATTCTAAAATTCTAAAATTTAAAATTTAAAATTCTAAAATTTAAAATTTAAAATTTAAAATTCTAAAATTTAAAATTCTAAAATTTAAAATTTAAAATTTAAAATTCTAAAATTTAAAATTCTAAAATTCTAAAATTCTAAAATTCTAAAATTTAAAATTTAAAATTTAAAATTCTAAAATTCTAAAATTCTAAAATTTAAAATTCTAAAATTCTAAAATTCTAAAATTCTAAAATTTAAAATTTAAAATTCTAAAATTCTAAAATTCTAAAATTTAAAATTCTAAAATTTAAAATTCTAAAATTTAAAATTCTAAAATTTAAAATTCTAAAATTTAAAATTCTAAAATTTAAAATTCTAAAATTCTAAAATTTAAAATTCTAAAATTCTAAAATTTAAAATTCTAAAATTCTAAAATTTAAAATTCTAAAATTTAAAATTTAAAATTCTAAAATTTAAAATTCTAAAATTCTAAAATTTAAAATTTAAAATTTAAAATTTAAAATTCTAAAATTCTAAAATTTAAAATTTAAAATTCTAAAATTTAAAATTCTAAAATTCTAAAATTCTAAAATTCTAAAATTCTAAAATTCTAAAATTTAAAATTTAAAATTTAAAATTTAAAATTCTAAAATTTAAAATTCTAAAATTCTAAAATTTAAAATTCTAAAATTTAAAATTCTAAAATTTAAAATTCTAAAATTCTAAAATTCTAAAATTTAAAATTTAAAATTTAAAATTTAAAATTTAAAATTCTAAAATTTAAAATTTAAAATTTAAAATTTAAAATTTAAAATTCTAAAATTTAAAATTTAAAATTTAAAATTTAAAATTTAAAATTCTAAAATTCTAAAATTCTAAAATTCTAAAATTTAAAATTTAAAATTTAAAATTTAAAATTCTAAAATTTAAAATTTAAAATTTAAAATTTAAAATTTAAAATTTAAAATTTAAAATTTAAAATTCTAAAATTCTAAAATTCTAAAATTTAAAATTTAAAATTCTAAAATTCTAAAATTTAAAATTCTAAAATTTAAAATTCTAAAATTCTAAAATTTAAAATTTAAAATTTAAAATTCTAAAATTTAAAATTTAAAATTCTAAAATTCTAAAATTCTAAAATTTAAAATTTAAAATTTAAAATTCTAAAATTCTAAAATTTAAAATTCTAAAATTTAAAATTTAAAATTCTAAAATTCTAAAATTTAAAATTTAAAATTTAAAATTCTAAAATTTAAAATTTAAAATTTAAAATTCTAAAATTCTAAAATTTAAAATTTAAAATTCTAAAATTTAAAATTTAAAATTCTAAAATTTAAAATTCTAAAATTTAAAATTTAAAATTCTAAAATTTAAAATTCTAAAATTTAAAATTCTAAAATTTAAAATTCTAAAATTCTAAAATTTAAAATTCTAAAATTTAAAATTTAAAATTCTAAAATTTAAAATTTAAAATTTAAAATTCTAAAATTTAAAATTTAAAATTTAAAATTTAAAATTTAAAATTTAAAATTTAAAATTTAAAATTCTAAAATTCTAAAATTTAAAATTCTAAAATTTAAAATTCTAAAATTTAAAATTTAAAATTCTAAAATTCTAAAATTCTAAAATTTAAAATTCTAAAATTTAAAATTCTAAAATTTAAAATTCTAAAATTTAAAATTCTAAAATTCTAAAATTTAAAATTCTAAAATTCTAAAATTTAAAATTCTAAAATTCTAAAATTTAAAATTTAAAATTCTAAAATTCTAAAATTCTAAAATTCTAAAATTCTAAAATTCTAAAATTTAAAATTTAAAATTTAAAATTCTAAAATTTAAAATTCTAAAATTTAAAATTTAAAATTTAAAATTCTAAAATTCTAAAATTCTAAAATTTAAAATTTAAAATTTAAAATTTAAAATTCTAAAATTTAAAATTTAAAATTTAAAATTTAAAATTCTAAAATTTAAAATTCTAAAATTTAAAATTCTAAAATTTAAAATTCTAAAATTTAAAATTTAAAATTCTAAAATTTAAAATTTAAAATTCTAAAATTTAAAATTTAAAATTCTAAAATTTAAAATTTAAAATTTAAAATTCTAAAATTCTAAAATTTAAAATTCTAAAATTTAAAATTTAAAATTCTAAAATTTAAAATTCTAAAATTTAAAATTTAAAATTCTAAAATTTAAAATTCTAAAATTTAAAATTTAAAATTCTAAAATTCTAAAATTCTAAAATTCTAAAATTCTAAAATTTAAAATTCTAAAATTTAAAATTCTAAAATTCTAAAATTTAAAATTCTAAAATTTAAAATTCTAAAATTCTAAAATTTAAAATTTAAAATTCTAAAATTTAAAATTTAAAATTTAAAATTTAAAATTTAAAATTCTAAAATTCTAAAATTTAAAATTCTAAAATTCTAAAATTCTAAAATTTAAAATTTAAAATTTAAAATTTAAAATTCTAAAATTCTAAAATTTAAAATTCTAAAATTCTAAAATTTAAAATTCTAAAATTTAAAATTTAAAATTTAAAATTCTAAAATTTAAAATTTAAAATTTAAAATTTAAAATTTAAAATTTAAAATTCTAAAATTCTAAAATTCTAAAATTTAAAATTCTAAAATTTAAAATTCTAAAATTCTAAAATTTAAAATTCTAAAATTCTAAAATTCTAAAATTTAAAATTTAAAATTCTAAAATTCTAAAATTTAAAATTCTAAAATTCTAAAATTTAAAATTTAAAATTCTAAAATTTAAAATTCTAAAATTTAAAATTCTAAAATTTAAAATTTAAAATTCTAAAATTCTAAAATTTAAAATTCTAAAATTCTAAAATTTAAAATTTAAAATTTAAAATTCTAAAATTCTAAAATTTAAAATTTAAAATTCTAAAATTTAAAATTTAAAATTCTAAAATTTAAAATTCTAAAAATTTAAAATTTAAAATTCTAAAATTTAAAATTTAAAATTTAAAATTCTAAAATTCTAAAATTTAAAATTCTAAAATTCTAAAATTCTAAAATTTAAAATTCTAAAATTCTAAAATTTAAAATTCTAAAATTTAAAATTTAAAATTCTAAAATTTAAAATTTAAAATTCTAAAATTTAAAATTTAAAATTTAAAATTCTAAAATTCTAAAATTTAAAATTTAAAATTTAAAATTTAAAATTTAAAATTCTAAAATTCTAAAATTTAAAATTTAAAATTTAAAATTCTAAAATTTAAAATTTAAAATTCTAAAATTCTAAAATTCTAAAATTCTAAAATTCTAAAATTTAAAATTCTAAAATTTAAAATTTAAAATTTAAAATTCTAAAATTTAAAATTCTAAAATTTAAAATTCTAAAATTTAAAATTTAAAATTCTAAAATTTAAAATTTAAAATTCTAAAATTCTAAAATTTAAAATTTAAAATTCTAAAATTTAAAATTCTAAAATTCTAAAATTTAAAATTTAAAATTTAAAATTTAAAATTCTAAAATTTAAAATTCTAAAATTTAAAATTCTAAAATTTAAAATTTAAAATTCTAAAATTCTAAAATTTAAAATTCTAAAATTCTAAAATTTAAAATTCTAAAATTCTAAAATTCTAAAATTTAAAATTTAAAATTTAAAATTTAAAATTTAAAATTCTAAAATTCTAAAATTCTAAAATTTAAAATTCTAAAATTTAAAATTCTAAAATTTAAAATTCTAAAATTTAAAATTTAAAATTTAAAATTTAAAATTCTAAAATTTAAAATTTAAAATTTAAAATTTAAAATTTAAAATTTAAAATTCTAAAATTCTAAAATTTAAAATTTAAAATTTAAAATTCTAAAATTTAAAATTCTAAAATTTAAAATTTAAAATTTAAAATTCTAAAATTTAAAATTTAAAATTTAAAATTTAAAATTCTAAAATTTAAAATTTAAAATTCTAAAATTTAAAATTCTAAAATTTAAAATTTAAAATTTAAAATTCTAAAATTCTAAAATTTAAAATTTAAAATTTAAAATTCTAAAATTTAAAATTTAAAATTCTAAAATTCTAAAATTCTAAAATTCTAAAATTCTAAAATTTAAAATTCTAAAATTTAAAATTCTAAAATTCTAAAATTCTAAAATTCTAAAATTTAAAATTTAAAATTTAAAATTCTAAAATTTAAAATTTAAAATTTAAAATTCTAAAATTTAAAATTCTAAAATTTAAAATTCTAAAATTCTAAAATTCTAAAATTCTAAAATTCTTTAAAATTTAAAATTTAAAATTTAAAATTCTAAAATTTAAAATTTAAAATTTAAAATTTAAAATTCTAAAATTTAAAATTTAAAATTCTAAAATTTAAAATTTAAAATTCTAAAATTTAAAATTTAAAATTTAAAATTCTAAAATTTAAAATTTAAAATTCTAAAATTCTAAAATTTAAAATTTAAAATTTAAAATTCTAAAATTTAAAATTCTAAAATTCTAAAATTTAAAATTTAAAATTTAAAATTCTAAAATTTAAAATTTAAAATTCTAAAATTCTAAAATTTAAAATTTAAAATTCTAAAATTTAAAATTTAAAATTTAAAATTTAAAATTCTAAAATTCTAAAATTTAAAATTTAAAATTCTAAAATTTAAAATTTAAAATTCTAAAATTTAAAATTTAAAATTTAAAATTCTAAAATTTAAAATTTAAAATTTAAAATTTAAAATTTAAAATTCTAAAATTCTAAAATTTAAAATTTAAAATTTAAAATTTAAAATTTAAAATTTAAAATTCTAAAATTTAAAATTCTAAAATTTAAAATTCTAAAATTCTAAAATTCTAAAATTTAAAATTTAAAATTTAAAATTTAAAATTCTAAAATTCTAAAATTTAAAATTTAAAATTTAAAATTTAAAATTTAAAATTTAAAATTTAAAATTCTAAAATTTAAAATTTAAAATTTAAAATTTAAAATTCTAAAATTTAAAATTCTAAAATTTAAAATTCTAAAATTTAAAATTCTAAAATTTAAAATTTAAAATTCTAAAATTTAAAATTTAAAATTTAAAATTTAAAATTCTAAAATTCTAAAATTTAAAATTTAAAATTTAAAATTTAAAATTCTAAAATTCTAAAATTTAAAATTTAAAATTCTAAAATTCTAAAATTTAAAATTTAAAATTTAAAATTCTAAAATTCTAAAATTTAAAATTCTAAAATTTAAAATTTAAAATTTAAAATTTAAAATTTAAAATTTAAAATTTAAAATTCTAAAATTTAAAATTTAAAATTCTAAAATTCTAAAATTTAAAATTCTAAAATTTAAAATTTAAAATTTAAAATTTAAAATTCTAAAATTCTAAAATTTAAAATTTAAAATTTAAAATTTAAAATTTAAAATTTAAAATTTAAAATTCTAAAATTTAAAATTTAAAATTTAAAATTTAAAATTTAAAATTTAAAATTCTAAAATTTAAAATTTAAAATTCTAAAATTTAAAATTCTAAAATTTAAAATTCTAAAATTTAAAATTTAAAATTTAAAATTCTAAAATTTAAAATTTAAAATTTAAAATTCTAAAATTTAAAATTTAAAATTTAAAATTTAAAATTTAAAATTCTAAAATTTAAAATTTAAAATTCTAAAATTTAAAATTTAAAATTTAAAATTCTAAAATTCTAAAATTTAAAATTCTAAAATTCTAAAATTCTAAAATTCTAAAATTTAAAATTTAAAATTCTAAAATTCTAAAATTCTAAAATTTAAAATTTAAAATTTAAAATTTAAAATTCTAAAATTCTAAAATTTAAAATTTAAAATTTAAAATTCTAAAATTCTAAAATTCTAAAATTTAAAATTTAAAATTTAAAATTTAAAATTTAAAATTTAAAATTTAAAATTTAAAATTTAAAATTTAAAATTTAAAATTTAAAATTCTAAAATTTAAAATTTAAAATTTAAAATTTAAAATTTAAAATTCTAAAATTTAAAATTTAAAATTCTAAAATTCTAAAATTTAAAATTCTAAAATTCTAAAATTCTAAAATTCTAAAATTCTAAAATTCTAAAATTCTAAAATTCTAAAATTCTAAAATTCTAAAATTCTGAAATTCTGAAATTCTAAAATTCTAAAATTCTAAAATTCTGAAATTCTAAAATTCTAAAATTCTAAAATTCTAATTCTAAAATTCTTTAATTCTAAAATTCTATAATTCTGAAATTCTTAAAAATTTTAAGTTCTGAAATTCGAAATTTTTAAAAATGAAAATTTTCTGAATTGTAAAATTTTTGAATTTTAGGGTGCCTCAATACCAAAATCATTTATTTCAATTCGTGATATTTTTTAAAATTTTGACTTTGTAAAATCCTTGAAGACTTTCAAAAGTTAAAAGATTTTTTTTACTATTTAAACATTTTTAAAACTTTTAAATATAAAAAAAAAAACAATTTTTAAAACTTAAAACAAAACTTGAACTTGTATTTTTTTTTAATTTTTTAATTTTTTTTTTAATTTTAGTTTGTTAAAAAATTTTAAATTTGTATTTTATTGAAAATTTAAAAAAAATTAAGATCTTAAAATCAGTTTTTTTTTATTTTTAAAATTTTAAGAAACATTAAGTTTTCAAATGCGTAATTAAAAAAAATGATCTATGAAATTTTAGAATTTAAAAATATAAATTATTTAAATTTTAGAATTTACAGAATTTACAATTTTTGAATTTTAGAACTCATAATTTTTGAATATTAGAATTCAAAATTCCAACTCGTGCGTCCAACGTTTTGGGAATTCAAGAACTTTATAATGTTAGATTTTTTGTATTTATAAATTGAAGAATTTTAGTACTTAAGAATTAAGGAATTTTAGTGTTTAAGTTTTGTCAATTAAAAAAATCTTATTTTTGAATTTCAAATTTTTTAAAATATTTGAAGACTTTGAGAATTTGAAGAATTAATAAATTCTAGAATTTAAGAAAAGAATACTAACAATTTGCACAATATCAAGAAATTCAATAAATTTAGAATTTTCGAATTCTTACATTTTTAAGTTCTGAAATGCTAGAATTTTACAACTTTACAATTTCAGCGTTTAAGTTTTTTTTTTTTTAAATTAGCATTTTTCAGTTTGGAATTATTGGATTGAAAAGTTGAGAATTTGTTTTGTTCCATTCATCCTATTTTTAATTTCGATCGTCCAATCGCACTTCCAGCACACCTCCATCGTTTCTAAAACATGACTCACCAGTTCCATTAGGTATGCGTCGCAACATCCCGCGGACGGTAAAACACCAAACACCAACCGCTTCCACGATCGCAAACTGGTTCCTTCCCGTCCCGTCTTCCGGAATGGCCCGCCGAGTAAACCATATTTCCCGTCCTCCTCCTCCTCCGCCACGAAGACCGAAATCTGGAATACAAGACACTTTGATTCGGTCACTCGCCCACTCCGGCCGGAACTTTCCGGCAGAAAAAAGTAATTGAACCTAGTAAACAACTTACCTATTAACTATCCAAAATCCTCCAAAAGCCTGAAAGCAACAACAACTGGTTCGACTCGGTTGCAATCAAGTCCGAATTCTTTATGTAAACTAATGTCAAAAACCAAAACAATGACTTTTATATCCCGCCGTTTGGCATGTGGGTTGAGGACATCCCGCCAAACATATCATAGTAACCTAGGGTTGCGATGGGAAAAATCGTGTCAAAAATTTGCAACTGTTGTTTTGAACAGTTTGGTACGGCGTCAACGGTCGATTCGGAATCGTGAATCGGAAGTTTGTAGAGCGTCCAATTTCCCGTCCCGGGAAAAAAATTCCCGGGAATTCCCGGGATTTCCCGGAAAAAAATATTTCCCGTTTCCCGGGAAATTTGTAAATTTCCCGGGAATTCCCGAAATACAAGCGGAAGTATACATTTTCCTACCTTTTTTGCACCAATGTTTTGAAGTCATACAAGAAATAATAATCAGAAAACCTGATTTGATTTTATTCACCAATCTATTGTTCATACTGAACTAATCAGCTTGTCTGTGAATTTCATGTCAAGGTTTAATTCAGATAATATTTATTTCTGAAGCATTCACAACTAGGAATATTGTTTGCTTATATGTTGGACAATACAAATCACGCTATTATGGAATGAATATTACCTGTTTTATTTTCGACAACCTATTATTAAGATTTTTTTATATCATTTTAAAATAAGATATTCACCATTTTTGTTTACCTTGACCAAATTGGATGAAAATTGAATTGATATAATTAAATTTCTCAAAAAGGGTTGTTCGAAAAGAATTTGTTTAAAAGTATTCGTGAAATAACTGTTTGAAGTTGTAAATTTGAAATATGAAAATACATATATCGTTTAATTTCAACCACTTTTACACTATGATAATTATTATAATCTAATTAATTTATTAGGCCATACAATCAAATAACTAAAATTATACCATAAATGGAACCATGCTAAATCACAAAAAAAAAAACAACTTTGTATCATATGAAATTTACCCAAAGAATGCAACTCGCTTCAAATATTATAAAACTTTAAGTTGTGATTTAATGAAATAGTGTTTCAAGTTAAATAGCGCTAGAAATTAGATTTTAAAGATACTTGTTCTGAAATAAGTAATTTGCCATAAAAACAGTATTTCTGCATGATTTTTGTTCCATTTGAACTTTATGGTCACTGAGACAAATCTAAAAGCAATTGTGTTGCTGTGGAGCATAGATTTTCACTGTCCAAACACTTTGATTAAAAATACTTCTCAACAAAAATACTAATAATATTTTTTCTTGATTTGGTACGATTTGAAAGACAGCATACAAAATTTGAAAATTTATAATATTTTCTCAAAGTTGCATGATTTTTTACAAGCTTTCAAGCCATTTATTGATCCTCACACTCATTTTGACCATTAATGTTACAGTTCTATACAATTCTGTTGCAAAAAATTAAGCAGAAACAGGATCAGAATAATTTTTGTTAAATTTCAAATTTCCCGGGATTTCCCAGGAAAATTGTTGAAAATTTCCCGTTTCCTGGGTATTTTGTAACCCCGAGAAGTTGGACGCTTTACTTTACAATTATTTTAACCATTAAAGTCGCTGTCCTATTCAATTTTGATGCAAAATATGATTCAGAATCAAGATTAGAGCGATTTTCAATTAATTCATAATTTCCGGAATTCCGGATTTCCCGAAATTGATTGAAAATTTCCCGTTTCCCGGGAAATTGGTAACCCCGGGAAATTGGACGCTCTAGAAGTTTGGCATGTGAAAAGAAAAAGCCCGAAACAAACGGACCCTGGTCAACGCGTGGGTCGAGTTCCAGCTTCCCTACAATCTGGAGTCTTCAGCAGATATTATTCCATCGGTCTCTGTCCGCGGCCCAAAATGATGGCTGTTTGATCATACAATTGGAAATCTTTTGAAGATTAGTGGTTCGATAGAGTGAACTACAGAAGCTGTCAATTTATCGCCGAAATGTTGTTGAAAAAACGAAGAAAATGAGATGTTTGATGATTTTTTATGACTGAATAAAGTTTAAAATATTTGAACGTATCAGCTAGAGGGCATTGAAAACTCGATTTTACTATCAGTTTGTTTCAAACAGGAAAAAGCGTTGAATTATCAATAATATAGGATTTTATTTGTAAATATTTCTTTAGGGGTTAGGGGTTTCTTTAGGTAGACAAAAAAAGTAATCTTGAGTCTTTAAAAAAAAATAACTTGAAGCTCCCAGGGCGGAGTGCATATCGCGGACCTTCTTGGAACGTAGCTCTTTTGATACTAGTTATCTTGATATCAGCGAATCTCTGACGGACAAAGCATAACTCAGAACACCCGGTTTTGTGTTATTGGTGGTCCGAACGAACTTCAGCTCGCCACCAGCACCACCTCTGTAGTCTTGATTGTGAGTTGCGTCGATCACTCCTTTGAACTTGTCGCAACGTTACGTGGGTTTTCCTTTAGCAGTTCCACCGTACTATGTTCCGAATAGTGGACGATGAACCAAAGACCATATCTGCCTATTTTCTGGTGCTAAGCGGTCAAGATATCAAAATCTAGCCAGACGGCCATTTCCAATTCCGTATCGCTGGGTTGAGACAGTTTCAAACTGTTCAAAACAACAGTTGAACATTTTTGACTCGATTTTTCCCATCGCAACCCTAGGTTACTATGATATGTTTGGCGGGATGTCCTCAACCCACATGCCAAACGGCGGGATATAAAAGTCATTGTTTTGGTTTTGACATTAGTTTACATAAAGAATAAGATCAACAGAAGAGAACTGTCAAACTGTTTGCGTCGACGATAATCGACGTCGAATTGAAGGTAAATCGATTGAAAAAACCATGTCGAGCATGTCGAGTGTTTGTCGTCCGTTTGTCGTCCTTTCGACCAATCGATATCAAAACGGTAAAATCACAACCGTGCGAAAACTCGTACGACGTGCGACATTTTTCAAACAGGGGTGTTGAACGCGAGGTTAAACGTCACTGAAAAACATTTTGTCGCTCTGGCACCAAACCGAAACGAGCGATTTCCACTCTCGCCGCACTTTTTCTCTCCGCATTTTTTTGTCTAACTAAATAGTATCAGTGCTTGCGTGTTGTTGTCGTAGGTTTTGGATGATGATGTTGGCCATTTATGCAAGTAAAAAAAGTACATATTTCCTTTCGTTTTTAATTAAATCAGCTAAAATCCATCGACATAAGTTTTCGCCAATCAAAACAAGATGGAGGAATCTCAACAAACTTGGCCTACACACTGATCGAGTAATACCGAATTAGGCTAGACAGAAAAAGGCGGAGAGAAAAAGCGCGGTGAGAGTGGAAATCGCTCAGTTCGATTTAGTGCCAGAGCGACAATATATATGCAACTAACTGTGTAAGGATACCAAGGGTACTGCCCAGTTAACTCAATCCGAATTTTGAAACGGAATCTAATTAGAATCGTATACAAATTCCGTTTCAAACGCAACAACCGGTTCCATGTTCGAACCGGTTGTTGCGTTTGAAACGGAATATGTATACGATTCTAATTAGATTCCGTTTCAGAATTCGGATTGATTTGACTGGGTGGAAATAGAAAAAAAATGAAAATTCAGGCTCAAAAAAATGTTTTTGTAAAATCGCGATAACTCGTGATGTTTATAAACATCATAAACATCATGTTTGCTTATAAGCAAACCCTTATGTCTGTAGGGTACGTTATCCATTAGTGCAGCGGTTCTCAACCTTTTCTTGGCTAGGTACCCCTTTTCGTTTTGCTTAACCTGCTGGTACCCCTTAGTTTTTCAACATGAAATGTTTTCGCCATTTTTTTGCTTCCTGGGTGTTTTTGAAACCGCATTGACTCAGGGTTATTCAAAAACACTTAAAAAGTGAAAATATTTTTTTTTGTATATTAAAAAAATCCAAAAATATTGTTAAAAAGTTAAAGTTTGTGTCTAAAATTATTTTAAAACAAGTACTGGGTAAGCCTTATTTTGTACTTTCCAAATATTATAAGAAAACAAAGGTTATGAAAAAAAACTTCATTCAATCTTATGCCTAGTGGCGTTTACATTGTTTTGGCGGTTATGTGGTAGTAGAATCAGCTAATCGCATTGCTAGCAACAATTCCTCATACTGGAAACATCAAAATTGTAAAAAATTACGGCCATACGAGCGATTGTTCCTCTTGCCCCACCTTCCCCTACTTTTCTTCGATTCGATTGAAAATATTGTAAATTTTACTTAAAAAACTTTTTGATAAAGTTAAGTTTTCAAGTTGTAACTATTTTCAATTAAAAAATCAAATATTTTGCATTCCTAAAAATCTTTTGCAATTCCGTCGTGAAACTACTTACTTTTACTGTAATTCTTGAACGACGAAATAGCCTACTTTTCTGTACCAAAAATAACAGAATCGAATAGAAACACTTCAAAATAAATGCTGAAAAGTTCTACTTTTACGCACTGAAATGGGTGCTGAAAAGTTGAACTTTTCAGCACTTGTTTCGAAAAGTAACACTTTTCAACATTGTCTTGATTTAAACGAACTATTGACAAATACATGAAAATTTGACTTAAAATTGCACTCAATGGGTGTTTTTTGGAATTACAAAAAATGTTGTATGGAACTCGTTGCAAAACTTGATTTTTTCAGCACTCGTCGAATTTATCCAACTCGGTGAACCTCGTTGGATAAATGTACGACTCGTGCTGAAAAATCCTCTTTGCAACTTGTTTCATAAACTACTATTACCGTCATCTGGGGCGAATCGGGACTACAGTATGAATAGGGACAGCAGTTTTAGAACACTTAAAAGCTTGAAATTTGGAAAACGATGCACTTTTACAGATGTTCTGTGTCTGTTCTATCCGAAACTATTAAAAAATATCCAAATATTGTACAGTAACAAGGCTAAAACAGCTGTTCCAATTCGCCCCATGTGTCCCGTTTCGCCCCAGATGACGGTACAGCTTTTTGAACATTGAACATTTAAACCTTTTAAACAACACCACGATAATATTTCGAAAAGGCGTTTTGTTTGATAATTTTGAAGAAAAGTCTTGATCTTGAAATTGAAATAGAAAAATTAAGAAAAAAAAATCACTTAATCACACATTTTTTGTAACATTGAAAATGAGATCCATATTTTCCAAGATAATATCAATTAAAAAATTAGGTACCTTATTGGGTAACATTACAATAAAAACATTTTTTCCTAAGTTTAATTTTTGGCAAAACTAAAAGACAGGTCGAAAATATAATGTTAAATTATGAAACATTAGAATCTTTTACCAACCTATTGAATTTGTTTAAGAGATGGTAGTTTCTTTCTTTCTTTTACAGATATTCTTTTAGCAAAAATCTAAAAAAAACGGTACACTTTATTTAAAATAATAAAATGCAAGCGATTTTTCTCATTTAAATATTTTAAATATTTTTACTTATATATGGACAGCCCCATTTTGTATGAATCAATCAATATAGCTTTATGACGTTTCGCGTACGCACACTAGCGCATCATTTGGTTTTGCTGGCTGACAAAATTTAACCTCACTTTATTTTCGTGTACGTACACGCAATACATACGCACGTAGAATGCTCTATAAAGCAAAATAGTTGTTTTTTTTTTTCAAATTTAATGATAATCGATTTGCAAAAACGAAGTGAATAAAATAACCTGCAAAAATTGTTGCGTTATTTTTTGTTTCTAATCTGTTGGTTTTTGCTTCTCTCAAAATTTTTGTCTGGGATATTATTCAAATGTTCGCCATTACGGGGTTTGTCTTCCGGTACCCCTTGAGACCGCTCGTGGTACCCCCAGGTACATGTACCCCAGGTTGAGAACCGCTGCATTAGTGGACCCTTTCCTATAGTGGACCCTCTGAAGGGTATTTGATGAAAAATTCAATAAAATCACAGTTTCAAGCGTGTTTTTGTTTACAAATCTTTTATTTGGCATGTTCAGCATAATTTAAAACAATGTTGGCTGACATTGACGTGTCCTTTCAGCCAAAATAAGTGTTTTGAGTTCGACATCTGAAATCAGCCATGGCCACTGGCATTTTCACAACAAAACTGCATTTATATTTTATGATTGAATTAAACATCCAATCATTTTTTGACTGATTATTTAACTTCAGCAAGTCGAAATAATGTAAGTTTAAGGATCTTTACTAAAATAAAGCGAAGAAGGGCCATTTTCGAGCAAAAATAAGGGGGTCCAATATAGGACAACGAAATCCAAACTTTTCCAAAAGTGGACCCTGTTAATTAAACTTTCAAAAATGAAGAAAACTGTGTATTCAAGCAAAAGTTTCTGTAAAACATACAATAAATGCTTGTTGTTATCAACCTTAACGCATATTTTTCAATTATGAGTATAAATATAGCTGTTTTCATGTTAAAAGTACCAAAATGCTGAAGCCGTAAGAATTTAAAATTAATCAAAACTATAGTTAATTGTACTTAACTGAAGCATCATAATTGCAGTTTGAAATGATATTTGATAATAATAAATCAATAACAAAACATTTTTTTAAATAAACATGCGTGGTTCTATCAGCAACTGTAAAAAAAATCTATCATTTAGTTTCGGTCAACCATTTATGTAATTAATATGGAAAAAATTGCATCAAGATTACTTTTTTTTGAATTATTTTTATGTTTATAGTGGTTTTTGAAACGTTTTCTCTGATCTTTTCGGAAAAAATGTGTTTAAAAGTCTGTTACGTTTTTTGTTGTTTAAAGCCGAATTTGTTAACAAAACATATTTGTTTATAATGAAAAGTGAGCAAAATCCATCTTTTATTCATTATATCTATCATTAGACCTACACCATGCATCAAAACATCAAATATCGGTTAAATTTGGTATCAAAATAACAGTTTGCCTATAGTGGACCCGGGTCCACAATCGGATTATGGACCCGGGTCCACTATAGGAAAAGGGGGTCCATAACAAGGCAAAAAAACTTTTTTTTCAAATGGCTATTTTTCTGCTCAAAAACAAATAACTGATTAAACAAATAGTCAAAATTGTTCAAAAGACTTCAGATTTCATTGTTTTGTACAAAGGGTTATGAAAAAGTGCTTAAAATATTGAAAATTTGTGAAAAATGTGCTTCGGCTCTACTAGGGGGTCCACTAATGGTTAAAATACCCTATATCCAAGGGAGAGAGAGAAGTGCTCGTGTGCGGTTCGGTCTAGCTTGTTCGTTCGCTCGTGGTGAAAGCTGGTTTTTCAAAGTGAAAAGCGTTGAAAATCGGTTCAACATTTTGTCACGTGAAGTACAGTGTGCTTTTTCGTACGGATAAGTGGAGTTTTTCGAGAAAACGTTAAATTGCTGTGAAATCGAAGCGTTTGAATTCCAGAAGGAATTGGTTTGACGTGGACGGCCATATTTTCTTTTCTTCCACCAAGCCAGAGCATCTCGCGAGAGCTGTGTTTTTGACAGAGAGAGAGAGGCTCGTTGCCTCGTGGTGTAGTGTTGGTGCAGTAAGGTCTTGGTTGTGTTTGTGTTTTGCTCTCAGAGAGCGTCTGGGAGTGGGAGTTTACGTGTGAGCTGTTTGGTTCGCCGATGACATGTCTTGTTCGGCGCGCGCATCTTGCGGTGGTGTTGTGAGTGTATGTGTAGGGGGGTTTGTGCGGCGGCTGAGTTTGGGTAGCTGTGGAGTGAGTGTCCAAATGAAGACAGGCAGCTCCTTTCTCGGTGTTTCTTTTGGTGGCTGCATTTGCAGGTGCGAAAGCGAGATTGCGATGAGAGCCCAGCGCCTGCTAAGAGGTGCTGGACGAATGTTCAACGCTCGTCCGTCGCGCCAAGAGGAGGAGGCAGCGTCGATCGAGCAACGGAAGGGATTTTTCGTAGCAAGCTGTGACCCGGGACGATGCAAATATTTGGATTGTTCTCAACGCGGGGAGTTGCGGAAATGTGATGCACAAGGTCTTCACGCCGCACCGAGCGATTTGTGCTGAAAAGCATAGATTTTTCCGGGTCTTACAGACTTGCGGCCAGGGCAACCTTTGAAGCAGCAGCATGCAGAACCGGGTGAGCAAGTTCCAATAAGAATATTCTTTTGACAGGTGTGAATGAGTATGCGTGCGTGAGTGAGAAACTGGACCAAAACAACTTATCTAGATAACTTTTAATTAGGGGAGCGGTGCCATGTTTTGAGTACTGACAAATATAAAAACAGGGTTTTCTGCTGCTTTTTTTGTTGTTGCTTGTAATGTTGAAATAATCGATGTTTCTATTGTTTCGGCCCAATTGACAATGTTTGTGTGAGTGTATCCCTTTATTTTTGTTTTTATTGCAAGGTTTGATATAAGGTTTGATACAAAAAAAACTTTTAGTTTCTATACACTGTCGGTTTGGCCGCGCTCGTTTTGTTACGCGTACAAATTATTCAACAAATACCGTCGTTAGGTTTTCCGTAAATCACAATTATCTTTTTATTGAATAATCTTTAATATGTCATAAAAAATCTCATGTTTTTATGATCTTATGTTTGATTAACTTTTTTAACGTATTTAAGTTTACTGGTATAATAAGTTGTGTGTAAGAGTTGGTATGAATGAGCTTGATATATATTAATCAATTTATTTTCCAGGTTTTTCAGGATAAGTTCATAACTAAGGATAAAAATACGCGCGCTAAATCGAACAAATTCTTCGTAAAATTTTGTTAAATCAATTGCGTCATTTATTTATTAATTGTTTGTGATTTTAAAATTTCTATAGAATCGTTTATTGAAAGACACGCTGACAATTAGGATAGATTGTGAGTAGCGGGACCTCGCGGTTACTCTGCAACGTGTTTTTCGGAGCCTTTTATTTTATATTTTACTTTTCTTAAGTCCTTCTTTCATCATCGTTGATTGGAAGGCACGCCGCCGGTTTTGTTCGTTTAAGTTATTGTTTTCATTTCATTACAATCGGTTACGTGGAGTCCTTTTTTCTTTTCGTTTATATTCGTTGATCGTAATAATTTATTCCAACTGGCAGTTTTAGTATTAACTCATCAAACTATCGATTTTATGAAGCGTAAGCGTCTTTTATTTACTATTTTTGAAATTTGCTCGCGGTATCTAAACTGTACAAACAATAAAAATATATTGATAAGTCCAGCCCATAGCACTACTGCTCGGTTGGCACGCGTTCGATTAAAAACATTTTAAATAATCAATTATTTATCTTTCCGCAGCCGGCTGCCTAAGATTTAAAATTTTCAACCGATAAACAAAATGCTCATGGTCACATCACTGCCACTCGTGAATCCTGACCTCATACCCATCTACTAACCCCTTCAAAACTCATGTGATACTTTGTCGGAGAAGCAGTCGATTGGGCGGTCTCTATCACTCAAGTATCGGACTAACATTCCCATCCACTTCCCCGTGACTCTACCACTGGTCGTGGCCGGCGCCGGTATTGATCAGCATGATAGGGGCCTTTGAGAAGTTGCGAAGCGAGGAAAGATAGCACCCACTTATCTTCCACGGCTCGTGGATGTAACTTCTGGAGGTCCTGGTCAATAACGGAGTAGCAACTGCGGGTGGGCACCTATGCTTATGCCTATGCTTAAACCCTTATGTCTGTATATCCAAATTTTCGTAATTGTCTGCTCTACAACTTTGTAGAACATTGTTACACTCTAAAAAATAACCCTGCAAAGTTAGAAAAAACACGAAATTTTAAAATGAAAAATTTTGTTCTAAATAAAAAAATGACCCTTCTGGGTCAATGTAGATTCGAAAAGTACATTAAATTTCCCATAAAATTACATGTTCCAAATTTTTTTACAGTCGAGTAACGGAAAATGGGAGAATTTTCAAAACTTTTTTAGTGTTTTTTCGATGAAAAATACGTGCTGTTTTTTCACGTGTGTTAAATAATCTAGAACCTTCAAAAATGTGGCTTGTGAAGGGCGAGGGTGGGGGGCGTGTTTTGGGAACACGGAAAGGGGCACGAGAGAGAAAGACACCACGCGAGGTCGAGGTCGGACGTGTCGAGTGCGACGAGTGCGGACAGAAGAAAGCTCGGAATAAAGAAGTGTTAATAGTTAGCAAACTGTGTTCATCATTACAACGAGAGAATCATAACATTTGGCGACGACTGGAAAATCAGAGGAAGGCGTGCGAAAAAAAATTTCGTCGTGCGACATAGGATCGGAACGCTGGGATTACGCCCTGAGGCCATTTTGGGCTGGCTAGCTGGAAGAACCCTGTTTGAAAAATGTCGCACGTCGTACGAGTTGTCGCACGGTTTTGATTTTACCGTTTCGATATCGATTGGTCGAAAGGACAACAAACGCACGACAAACACTCGACATGCGCGACATTGTTTTTTCCATCGATTTTCCATAATTTCGTCGTCACGATTTTCGTCGACGCAAACAGTTTGACAGTTCTCTTCAGTTAATCTTGTTTGGACTTGATTTCAACCGAATTGAACCAGTTGTCGTTGCTGTTGGGCTACTGGAGGATTTTAGCCGATTGACAGGTAAGTTGTGTTACTTTTTAAATTTGAAATTATTTTGATAATATAACATTTTTAAAATTTCTGATTCCTGATATCTTGAGGTTTGTAATTTTAAAAAATACAATAATAAACTAGATAATAAGTTTTTAAATTTATCTATTTTTATGTTTTACAATTTTGTGATTTCAACTATTTGGGTTTTTTTTATAAATATTATTTTTGGACTTTTGATATTAACTTTGAAAAATATTTGCAACGGCATTTTGAAAATATTTTTTTTGTCATTGGATACATCAGAACCTCACTGCTACCCACAGTAAAATCAAACATAACATGTTTAATTTTTTTAACCCAAAAATTCTAATGAAAGTCAGCTTTTTAAATTTCAAAACATAAATCTTTCTTTCTCAAAATTTTGAAATGCGATATATTTTTAAAATACGTCTTGTCTTAATATTTTTAAATTCTTGAATCCTGCAATTTTTATTTATTTATTTTTTATTTATATTTATTTTGATTTTTTCTTCCATGTACATTCATTCAGTTAAAATATTATTGAGTGTCCAATCACAATCGATGACTTTTCACCTCAATTTTAAATACTAGCAACTTTCATTTATTCATGAAATATTGTAGCTTTCGCTATTCAGTGATTTCAAATGTAGGAGGTCCTACATGTACAAAAGGGAAAAGGGATACCTTAAAACTAACTTATAAACTATATAAAGAGCGGATCAATGCAGCTGAAGACTGCAATGATTTTTGTCGAAATGCATCAATTATCTTATTGGACATAACATCCAAAGTGTCAACTTCGGCTAATTGATGAAGTTCACTGGTGCTGAACCAGGGAGGAAGTTTCAGAATCATTTTCAGAATTTTGTTCTGAATCCTCTGAAGTTTTTTCTTCCTGGTTAAGCAACAGCTTGTCCAGATCGGCACAGCATAAAGCATGGCAGGTCTGAAAATTTGTTTATAAATTAACAGTTTATTCTTGAGACAAAGTCTAGAATTCCTGTTTATAAGTGGATACAAACATTTAATAAATTTGTTACATTTAACCTGGATACTTTCAATGTGATCCTTGTAAGTAAGGTTTTTGTCAAAAGCAAGTCCAAGATATTTCACTTGATCCTCCCACTTTAAATTTACCTCATTCATCTTTATAATGTGATGACTTTTGGTTTAAGAAAATCAGCCCTTGGTTTGTGAGGGAAAATAATAAGTTGAGTTTTTGCAGCATTTGGAGTAATTTTCCATTCTTTCAAATAAGAATTGAAAATATCCAAGCTTTTTGTAATCTTCTTGTGATGACACGAAGGCTTCTACCTTTGGCGGAGATGCTTGTATCATCAGCAAAAGTGATTTCTGACATCCTGGGGCAAATCAGGCAAGTCAGAAGTAAAAATATTGTATAAAATTGGACCCAAAATGCTTCCTTGAGGGACGCCGGCACGTACAGGTAGTTGATCAGATTTGCTATTCTGATAACATACCTGCAGAGTACGATCCGTCAAATAATTTTGAATAATTTTCACGATATAAATCGGAAAATTAAACCTTTTCAATTTCGCAATCAAACCTTTATGCCAAACACTGTCAAATGCTTTTTCTGTGTCTAGAAGAGCAGCGCCAGTAGAATAGCCCTCAGATTTGTTGCTTCGAATTAAATTTGAAACTCTCAACAACTGATGAGTAGTTGAATGCCCAAGGCGAAATCCAAACTGCTCATCAGCGAAAATTGAACTTTCATTAATGTGCGTCATCATTCTATTGAGAATTATTCTTTCGAAAACGAAACTAAAAACGAAACTATTGGCACTAATGGCCTTCCTCTAACGTGGGATTTCTGCTCCAGCGCCTCTGACGAGACAGGAGAAACCGGGACCGACGTTTTACTTCACCATCCGATAGAAGCTCAGTGGATAAGGCAATCGAATCTCATAGCATCATCGGGATCGGCAGCCGAAGCCGCTATGCGCCACGAGACCCATCTTTCGAATAATTTACTAATAGATGAAAGCAAACTAATGGGCCGATAGCTTGAGGCTTCAGCAGGATTTTTATCCGGTTTCAAAATCGGAACTACTTTGGCATTTTTCCAACTACTGGGAAAATATGCCAAATCAAAACATTTGTTGAAAATTTTGACCAAGCTACTTAAAGTTGCTTCTGGTAATTTTTAATTAAAATGTAAAAATGCCATCCTCACCAGGGGCTTTCATATTTTTAATTTTTTGATAATAGATTTTATTTCATTCAGATCCGTATTAAAAACTTCATCTGATGAAAATTCTTGTTCAACAATATTCTGAAATTCTATTGAAATTTGATCTTCAATAGGACTCAAAACATTTAAGTTGAAATTATGAGCACTCTCAAACTGCTGAGCAAGTTTTTGAGCTTTTCCCCATTAGTTAATAGAATATTATCACCATCTTTTAAAGAAGGGATTGGTTTTGAGGTTTCTTAAGAACCTTTGAAAGTTTCCAAAAGGTTTGGAATAAGGTTTAATTTGTTCGACATCTCTTGCGAACTTTTCATTTCGCAGGAGAGTGAATCTGTGGTCAATAACCTTTTGCAAATCTTTTGAATTCGCTTCAGTGCAGGATCACGAGAACGTTGATACTGTCTTCGGCGAACATTTTCAGACGAATCAGAAGCTGAAGATCGTCATCAATAATGGGAGAATCAAATTTGACTTGGACTTTAGGAATAGCAATATTCCTAGCATCCAAAATTGCATTAGTTAAAGATTCCAAGGCTGAATCAATATCAGCTTTGGTTTCTAAAACAAAATCATGATTTAAATTATTCTCAATATGATGCTGATACCTGTCCCAATTAGCTTTGTGGTAATTAAACACAGAACTATTGGGTCTGGTAACTGCTTCATGAGAAAGTGAAAAAGTTACTGGAAGGTGATCAGAATCAAAATCAGCATGAGTCACTAAAGGACCACAATACTGACTTTGATTTGTCAAAACCAAATCAATTGTTGATGGATTTCTAACAGAAGAAAAGCAAGTTGGCCCATTCGGGTATAAAACCGAATAAAGACCAGAAGTGCAATCTCTGAATAGAATTTTACCATTGGAATTTACTTTTGAATTATTCCAAGATTGGTGTTTTGCATTAAAATCACCGATGATCAAAAATCGAGATCTATGCCGAGTAAGTTTATTCAAATCCGCTTTGAAATAATTTTTATTTTCCCCAGTGCATTGGAATGGCAAATATGCAGCTGCAATCATAATTTTCCCAAAAGAAGTTTCAAGTTCAATGCCCAAACTTTCAATAACTTTTAACTTAAAGTCACGTAACGTGCTATAAGTCATACTACGGTGGATAACTATTGCAACTCCACCGCCATTTCGATTCATTCTGTTGTTATATTGGTTGTTATAACTTTATAATCTGGATCACTTTTCAAATAAGTGCCAGTTTTTAAAAATGTTTCGGTTATAACAGCAACATGCACGTTATGAACTCGTAAAAGTTGAAAAATTCATTTTCTTTCGCTTTTAAAGAGCGAGCATTAAAATTCATAATATTGATGGAATTACTTAGATCCATGATTAAACTTCAGGGTAAGAACAACATCATTCGCAAATTTTAATCCAATCTGGATTGCTTCCATCATGGATGTAGCATTACTCATTGTTTGAATCAAACCAAACAGTGAGTTTTGCAAAAAGTCATTTTTCAAACGTAACATCGCCGAGATCAGAAGATCCCAAAGCGTTGCCAGAAGAAAAATTTCAAATGAAATTTGAGGTACCTGCCCAATTTGAAGATTGGTAGAGGATTTAAAATTCGTTGATGAACCCGAACCCGAAACAACGTTGGCATAAGAAATGCCATTGTGTTACCTAACTTTTCCACGGTAGGGGTATTTCTAGCATTGTTCGAGTGAGACAGCACGAACGTTTGATTTAAAGATGCAGGTACAACCTGACTTTGAGAAAATTTCGGTTTGGATTTCGGCTGATGCTTAGCACGAGAATCCAAAACCTTTTTCTGATGGGGCAATCCCAGAAATTTGATTTGTGATTTCCACCACAATTTGCACATTTAAATTGGGTGACTTCTTTCACGGGACAATTGTCCTTGTCGTGAGAAGAATCCCCGCAAACCATGCATTTTGGAACCATGGCGCAATGATCAGTACCGTGACCGAATGCCTGGCAACGCCGGCACTGGGTCAGATTCTGGCCATTACCGCCATGTTTCTTAAAATGCTCCCACTTTACCCGTACATGGAACAAAAATTGAACTTTGTCCAAAAGTTTCAAATTGTTGATTTCATTTCTGTTGAAATGAATCAGATAAAATTGTGAAGTCAAACCAAAGCGAGAAATATTCCCGTTTGATTTTTTCTTCATTGGTATTACTTGGGATGGGGCAAAGCCAAGCAACACCTTAAGTTCGTTTTTGATCTCATCCACCGACAAGTCGTTGGAGAGACCTTTCAGGACCGCCTTGAATGGACGAGCATTCTTGGTCTCATACGTGTAGAAATTGTGTTTGTGGTTTTTCAAATAACCAACAAAAGTTTGGTGATCTTGTAAAGATTCCGTCAACAAGCGACATTCTCCTCTTCGACCAAGCTGGAACGAAACCTTCAAATTGCAAGTTTCCTTGCAATTCTTCAGTTGCGTTCGAAAGCTGGCCAAATCGGAGACGGAAGTCACTACAATTGGCGGAGCCTTTACTCGTTTCTCGACGGCAGAAGGCTCAGTACGAGGAGAAGGATTCTTGTCAACAGTTTCGGATAAAACACCGAAACTGTTTGTCAATGGAATTGGAGGATTGACCTCACTTTCAGAATCAGAATCAGACCTCAGAAGAGGCTGTTTTCTTTTTCTGTTTCCGTTAGCCGGTTTAGCGTTCAAACGCTTCACCGACGTAACGATCAAATCTTCAGAAGATTTGCGTTTACCTTTGTTTTGACGCATTTTGCAAGCAAAGTTCTCTTAAAAGATGGCTTCGTTTGTAAAATACAACAAAATGTCAGGTGGGGTTAGTCTTGAAAAGACTGTTTAGAATTTTGGAAAGTAACTCAGGTAGTCTTTAAAAGACTGTGAATTTTGTTTGAAATAACTCTGAGCTTAGGTAGTAAAAATACCGCAGCTCTAGTGTCCGTTCACCTCGAAGGTTCGCAAGACACTGATGCAATTTTTATTAATTATTTTATTCGTTCCAGCTCTGTACAAACAGTTTCCAGAGTGCTTTTTGCTGGGCGTGGACCAGTAAGAGGAAAAGGACAATGAAAATGCGTTGGTGGTGTTGGACTTCTAGCGGAATCTCAAAAGCGCCATTATCAAAACTCAGTCTTCTTCCTGGAGATACTTTCGGCCGAGAACATTCTCCGGGTGAAGGCGATCGAGGTGGACAAACTTCCCACGGGGCAGCACTCGAACATTGGAAGGGTAGACAAGCAGAACCTTTCCAAAAGTGGTTGGCCATCGTCGGACCAAAAGGAGTCGGTTTGTATTTCCTTCTTGTACAACGGCCAATCCCGTCATTAAGCGAAATTCAGAAAATTATGGCTGCAGTGAAAGTGAATATTTCAAAAACAAAGTGCCAGACCAGTGCAAACTAATATAAATGAATAAACATAATCAAAAACATAAACAAAGTGAATTTTATTTTGAAAATAACCTCAAAATACCGAAATGACAGCACACGACAAACGCACGACATCCTAAATAACAAAACCGTGCGACGTCGGTCGAATGTCGTACGACAATGTCGAACAATTTCGATTATCGATCGTACGACAAATACGACATTTTGGTGCAAAAACGTCTGACATTCGTGCGACATTGTCGTGCGACGTCGTACGGTTGCACGGACGACAAACGACGGACGTCCGACGGACTTTTCAGTCAGGGTTATTATGATTCGTTTTTCTTCGCCGAATGTACATGGCGCTTTGTTCATGTTGCTTTTTTTTCATCACGAGGTTCATGTAGTCTTTTGTTTGACAGGTTAACAGGGCTATATAAACAGGGACTGCTGATGGCAGAGATTTTGTTTATGTTACTTTATTTAAAATCATGATTAAACAGACTTTACTGAAGTAACTTTTGCTCATTAGGAGTACTTTCAGAATATGCAATTACTCAGAAAGTGTCAAAATGTACATGATGCCTTTTGAAATGTTACTGTTGACGCACATCGTAGCGGATGTGGTCCTGTGTGTCGAGGGTGAAACTTGTGATCCGGTAAGTGAAAACGCGCGATAACTTCGGGAAGACTTTATTGCACAAAAGGGGTACAATTCTTGTGTGATTATTTATTGGGTCTACTTAACTTGGCCCCTGAGGAGGGGTGACTGTCCCGGTCGACCATCTGGTCAGAAGTGTCTTGTGGATGAAATTCTAGTCTAGTTCTAGCTGGTCAAGTTAAATGCGACCGGGAAGTCTACAAACTTTACAAAAGACAAACCACTTCGTGTTCTCAAACGACTACAAACATTGAACATAAAGGTACACGAAGGGCTACTGAGATTGTGTGTGTGGTGTTACATAATCTACAGTGTTGTCTGAAAGTGTTTCTCTACTGATCGTCAATTTTGGTTAACTGGGCGTTAACATACCGCCCGCCTTGAAAGGCCGAAGGCTTTCAACCAGAAATCTTCCTAACAGCCCTACTCTACTTAAAACTACTATCACAGTTTGTTCTTTTAGTATTCTTCGTCTAGTATTTTGTTGTTTGTTGGGCTGCTGGTTGTTCTGCGGTGTCGTTGACGATAATCTGCTGCTTGCTGTTGACGAAGGGCCGAATCGAGGGATGACAGCAACCTGTGAGGGTGGAAAGCGCTGAGCTTTGTACAAAGGTGAGTTTGTTGCTGTACTTAACTTGGTGCGGGGTGGAGCGGCAGTTCTGGCCCGTCCGACCACGAACGCGCCACTCCTCGTGCCTTGTTGCTGTATCCTCGATTGCCGTGACTTTGACAAGAGCGATCGGGTCGCTCACTTGCTGGAGACGCCGCGGGTCTTGCGCTGGCGCGGCCGTGGGAATGTCGCCACGCTGTGGTGGTGCGACCGTTGAAAACGCCGCCGCCAAGTAGGCGCGGTCGAAGACGATGTTGTTGTTGTTGGTGGACGCGTTCCCACCCAGAACGACTTGGCTGGTCAGCACCTTGATGTGCTGGTTGGTTGGTGTGGGATCTCCATCGCTGACGTCACGTTTCTGGAACTCTGGTGCCTCTGAAGACGACTGCCCAGGGTACGTCTACCCCGACAACCGACACAACGACTCTTGCAGCATTGCGCACTGCTGCAAGTCGAAGCGATGACCGAAGAGTTCTGGATGCGGTGGTTCTTGTTGGCATCAGGAGATGGTCGATCCCGTCGACCGAGTTCTATGCCATTGGTTGGCATTCCCCGGGATGTTCCAGCAGGACCTGTGAGGGGAGCTGATTGAGCTACTGCGAAAAAACGATAGTCAACAGGTACTTATCTTGGGGAAGTGGCGGGGTGGCTGTTCTGGCCCGTCCGACCACGAACGCGCCACCCCCAAATGCCTCGTTGCTGGAACTCCGCTTTCAGCATTTGGCTCGCTGAACTGGTGCGATTTGGTGCCTCGTGCACCGCCCTAACGTAGGGGAACCGTGGTAGGTTGTGCGGCTTGCACGCCGCTCGGGGACCGCCGTGCTGCGGTCGTGCGATGATCGTGTCACCCTCGTTGCTCGGGTGAGCTGGTGTCAGCGGCTCGTGCGCCGCCCATCGTGGGTCGTAGGAGTGCGGCCTTGTTACCGCTAGACGTAACTGCAGCGTCCGTGCTGCCTTGTGTGTGTGGACTGTATGTTGCTTCTGCGGCTTAGCTTGCGCGCCGCCCGCCGTGTGCCAGCGGCCTTGGTGCCGCCCGCCATGATCTGCTGCGCCGTCCGCGCGTCCGTACTGCTGCTGTTTCCTGCTTCAACGTGGGATGCCACCGTTGTGGCCGACTTGGGTTCCACCAGGTGTGGACATTGATGCCTCCAGTGAGGGCTTGAGTGTGCCAACTGTGTGGCCGTAGGTTGCCTCCGGTGAGGCCTTGGAATGTACCACCATGTTGTGGCTGGAGTGTGGGACCAGGTGTCCCCGTTGACCATGACGTCACCCGATTGCTCGTGACTTCAATCCATCTCCGCGAGCCCAGAGAGGAAGGTGGCCGAAGACGGCCGGACCGATGCTGCTGTACACTTCAGCATGGCCGGGATTCCAACCGGTGTTGGATGGGGAATCTGCTCCAGGTGAGCAGACTGGGAGTTGGTGACGTCGGTGGGGGAGGTTGAACAACGCGGTAGACTGGTTCTACCCGCCGCTAACCAACTTGACTTCCAGCGCCATGGTGCGCTG
The DNA here is from genome assembly GCF_015732765.1 of Culex quinquefasciatus. Taxonomy (NCBI): domain Eukaryota; kingdom Metazoa; phylum Arthropoda; class Insecta; order Diptera; family Culicidae; genus Culex; species Culex quinquefasciatus. The sequence continues at coordinate 108,815,820 of NC_051862.1, forward strand.
ACCTTACTTGCGCAGGAAACTGGGATGCTCCCGCTCGGCGTTCCGAGGGAGCCTCTTCTTCTTCGGGGACGCGCGCTGCGTCCGACAGCAGGGTTGGTTGGCTCTCGGCGCTCCGAGTGAGCCACTTCTTGGGGGAACGCTCGCCGCGTCCGATGGCAGGGTTGCTTCTCCGTCGTGAAAGGTCTCCGGCAGTCCGTCCGACTGCGGAGAGTGTGGTAACCTCCAGTCCGTCCGACTGCGAGGTGCGAGATGGCAGCTCGTGGCACTGCCCAGTGTGTTGGTTGTCGACCGGCTGGCCGACCAAAGCTGTTGGCGTTGGCAGTCTAGGATGGCTGCGATGCGTTTGTGCAAGTCGTGGTGATTGCACTTTGTGTGAAGATGTTGAGCAGTCCAGCACACCGATCCTGAGGGTTTGAAGCGACTAAATCACTGGTCAAACTGCATAATTGAAAAATACTTATCTCAGGATGGTGGTGGGGGGCTGTTCTGGCCCGTCCGACCACGAACGCGCCGCCCCTCAGGCCTTAGAGCTGGATCCTGCTGTCAGCGTATTGCGTGCTGAATTACCCGACGACAAATTGATGATCGCCAATCGAAGACTGCAACGGTTTGCAGCGAAGAAAAGTGCGCGACGATCACCCGAAGGGCGCCCTTGCGACACCGCTGTGATCTTCTGCTGACTAGCAACTGCAGCGCACAGCTGTGGTCAGCTACGTGTGGATGTGTGCACTTGGTGTGCATCGACGGATTACCTTTTTCCATAAGCACTTTCTTCTCCACTGGTCGGTCAGAATTCACTCCATAAGCACTGTGTTCGCGTGATCGGCCATGTGGCTTCATCTAACCACTCCGAGACCATGGCCACTTTGTTTAGGGCATCCACGACCGATCGATCCATAACCCTGCCGCGAACCGAGTTGAATTTCCACAGAACTTGCCCTCTCGAACCGACGGGGTATGTTTACCTTTGCACTCACCGTGAGATTCGTCTCTCACGGCTCACTTTTCTCACTTCGAAAGCAAGGTTCGTAGAAAACGGGTAGGTTCGCGAGGTTGATGCGATTTCGAAAACATTGTTGCTGCATGGGTTGGCGCAGACTTCTTCACATGTTTGTTCGCGCGAAACTCTCGTGTGCCGGTCGACGTTTGACCGACATTTTCTTCTTGAGCGGTGCCATTTTCTTTCCGGAGAAATGGCGTCCGCGACCATCACGATTTTCCGCGTATCATTCTCGTAACGCACAACGTTCACGTCACGAGTTTTTCTGCAGACCTTTGCGGAGGCACTACAGACGGAAACTAGCACACCTTCTTCACGCGACTTCGAAAAGTTGTAACGCACTGACAGTTCTCGTTTTGTTTTGTTTTTCACTTTTACGGTTCGCGGTACACTTTTCGTTTCGGTTTGTTCGGAGTTTTTCAACAGTTCAGTTTCACGGTCAAGTTTACGGTTGTGATTTTATCACGATGGCGGAATCGTTCTTCTTGGACACCATCGGATTCCGGGACAATGGTGGAGTGGACGAGATTCTTTGCAGAGTCGGAAGATGGCGAATCCTTCCGACGAACTTCACTTCTTGGATCGTCACAGTTCAACACGGAACGTTTCCATGGAAATGCACTACAGTTTATGCTTCATCGTATTTCCATGTTTGCAGGTGAGAAGAGGACGGTTCTTCTTGGGAGGACACTGTGGCGATTGGAATGGCGCTCGGGCCATTTTCACTTGGACGGAGCTTTACACGGCGCCATCGCGGACTTCTTTACCGGCGGAATTGTCCTTCGACTTCGCGGTTCCCGACACACTATCCGGTTCGAAGGACCAAAATGTTGACGCACATCGTAGCGGATGTGGTCCTGTGTGTCGGGGGGAGAACTTAGTGATCCGGTAAGTTACAGAAAAGTCGCGATAACTAGGGGATGAACTTTATTGCAAAAAAGGTACAATTCTTGTGTGATTATTTATTGGGTCTACTTAACTTGGCCCCTGAGGAGGGGTGACTGTCCCGGTCGACCATCTGGTCAGAAGTGTCTTGTGGATGAAATTCTAGTCTAGTTCTAGCTGGTCAAGTTAAATGCGACCGGGAAGTCTACAAACTTTACAAAAGACAAACCACTTCGTGTTCTCAAACGACTACAAACATTGAACATAAAGGTACACGAAGGGCTACTGAGATTGTGTGTGTGGTGTTACATAATCTACAGTGTTGTCTGAAAGTGTTTCTCTACTGATCGTCAATTTTGGTTAACTGGGCGTTAACAGTTACCGTCGAATTATTTACATGTTTCGGGATTATTTTTCAAGTGAGTGACTAAGTAACGGTCAAAAGAACATGTTGCCGGTAGTTGGCAATTTTATATCTTCGCTTTGAAATCGTTAGCACAAGTGAAATGATATTGATGGCGACTTTCGTTAAGCAGTTAACCTCTGATCTTGCGTGTGGATGTGTATGCCACCAAAATGATGAGAAATGGTCTCGCAAAATAGAAATTATGATCAAAAGTGCATTAAGAGCGAGTCCACGAACAGGGCA